>NC_053389.1:61522411-61822411 GCF_905171765.1 Bufo bufo
CAGCATGGTTTCCGTCAGCCGCCATTGCCACTCTCTGACCGGAAGATCTTTAAAAGATAAAGTTGAAGTGACTGGGTGTGATCTGAGATAGTAATTTGACCAATAGAGGAGCTGCGGAGAGCTTCTAGGTGTCATTCTGAGAGGAGAATGTAATCAAGTCTTTGGTAGGACTTGTGAACTGCTGAAAATAATATGTACTCTTTAGTGGAAGTATTAAGCGTACGCCATGTGTCCACTAAATGTGTGCCTCTCAGGACTTTTTGAATGCCTCCTAAAGATCTCTGTGACATGGAGGAAGTTCCCAATGAGGTGTCGAGCAGCGGGTTTAATGCGATATTGAGAGATACTGCTCAGACTATTTTGAGGGCTTCAGCAAACTCACAAAATTCTAATATTACGGATTTAATCCACTTGTGCTGGCATGTGTTGGGTGCGTAGATACCTGCAAGGGTTATCAAGGTGTGTCCTATTTTACCTTTTATGAAGAGGTAGCGACTACGGTTGAGCAAACCTGTGGAAATTCAGGTTCGCCCGGTTTGGCCAAACTTCAGGTCAAAGTTCGGGTTCGTGACCCAAACCCGGACCCCATTTAGGTCAATAGGGACCCGAACTTCACTTTATTATTTTCCATTATAACATGGTTATAAACGAAAATAATAGCATTCTTAAAATAGAATGCTAAATAAAATGTCTATTGAGGGGTTAAAAAAAAAAAAACTTACCTCATCCACTTGATTGTGCAGCCGGTATCTTTCCTTCAGGACCACACTTGGTGGGCGCAGGGATGTCACTGCAGGTCCTTTTGCAGGTCCTGAAGAAAAGAAGATACCGACTGCACGATTAAGTGGATGAGGTGAGTTTTTTTTTTTAACCCCTCAATAGACATTTTATTTAGCATTCTGTTTTAAGAATGCTATTATTTTCCATTATAACATGGTTAGAATCATGGAAAATAATAAAAATCACCCGAAAACCGAACCCGAACTTCAGTGAAAAAGTCTGGGTTCGGGTCTAGGTACCCGAACTCGCAAAGTTCGGTACGAACCCAAACTTTTCAGCTCGGGTTCGCTCAACTCTAGTAGCGACCTTCTGGATCAGTTTGGACCAAGTCAGGCATGAAAGGGATGTGCTTTGAGATGGCTATGCTGACCCCTCTAGCAGCTGAGCTGTAGGTAGAGTGAAACCATTGGTTAAAGAAAGAGACAGGCAAGTTAGGCATGTTGGTGGACTTGATGTGGGTTTCCTGCAAGAAACAAATTTCAGGTTTACATTTCCTTAGGAGGGTGAGAACCTGGGATCTTCTCTGTGGGGTATTATAGCCCCGTACATTGAAAAAGGTATTATTTAAAGGCGTCATAGAAAAGTACAAAGTGAGCTCTTGTGACTATAGGACAACGGGGGGAAGGAGGGGGGGTCAGAATGTGGAAGGAAAAATTATAATGATGTGAGTTACACAACACCTACTAAAAGAATGAAACAAGAGAAAAAATGGGATGTGAGCTGTCAAACAGGGTGAGAGGCGGCTGCAGAAAAAAGATCAGCAGTCGAGGCCCACCTATGGCAAGGTGATGTGGGGGCAGGAGATGAACAAATATTCTCATCCCAACCTGGCACCACCCGCCTGCGCTTCCCTATTAATTCTGTGCATATATAGGAAGCAAGGTGTGAAAGGAACAGTTTAAATATCACTAATAATGGTTACAATAATAACATGTGCCATATTAAGTCAAATTAGGTATTTGAACAGTGGCTGAAACGTTGGAACAAGCCAAAGAAGGGTTAAAGACGTTACCAATGGAGAAGTCAACAGAACAAAATAAAATAGGTGAAACAGCATCTATATGAGTCTAGTGCTATAGTAACAGACTCCAAGAATAGGATGGACCAATGGGGATAGAAGATGAGACTCCTTACTGGCGAGGGTGTACAGCAGGTAGCTTGCATGGAAAGAAGGCATATGATGCTATGTTTTAGAAAATTTTCTGCACAACCATATAGTAACAGTACTTATCTGGAAGGTGAGAGGTCTCATCGTGGAGTCCCAAGCCTAGGTCCTCGGTCCGCAGCTTGGAGAGAAAAGAAGCATATGATGTTGAGGAGCTATACTATTCGCCTCTTGCTGTTGGGGGACTTCCGCTTGGAGACCACCAACCAGGCCTCTTGGTGTGGTAAAGGTGGCAATTTGTTTAGAGATACATCGGCTGGTAGCCAAGAGTCGATTTGCAAAGGAGCAATGTCAAAAAGCAACTCGGTCATAGGCAAATCTGAAGGCAAGCAGATGGTGCAGCGTCTGCTGCCTATAATGAAGGTAATTCCAAATGGGAACAGCCACCTATATGGGACTTTCTGGTTGCAAAGGTAGTCGCTGAGAGGTTTGAGCGTTATCTGCTTGATTAGAGTGGATGATGCCAGATCTTGTTAAAGGAGTATGGGCGCGCCATCGAGGGAGAGGACATTTCTCTCCCTTTCCGATCAAAGAAGGGTGGCAGTATCCCTGAAGCTAAGTAGGTGTCACACCGGTGACAGGTTTTAGAAGGTCTGAACGATTATCTGCACGGTTTTTGGAAGAGCTGGAGTGTGGTTCTAGTTGAAGTCCTGTTCATCCATCATCCATCATCCATCAGCCTCAGAAGTTAAGTGTTCTGCTTGTTGTATTTCGTATTCCCCCCACCTTTGTTGTTTACTAGGCCTCAGCGAGACGCTGGTTCCTTTACCAGGGAAGGAGCGGGATGTCTCTTCCCTGTTATTACCATTAGGGCATCCAAGGGCCACCAGGGTTTTCTAGGTTCCTGTGTATGGGCATCTCTACCATCGAGAGGTGCCCATATGGATAGGAGTTAGGGCCAGGAGCAGGGTTTTATAGGTGGTGACCGTTTTCCTTCCCTAGCGGTGAGGCCTAGTGTCTTTTCCCTTCCTTCTTGTTGTCTTTTGGTGTTCTCCCCTACTACATCCGTGACAGTAGGCCATAGATGACATCTCTCGGAGGTTCCCCATGCTGAGGTGGGGGGGGGGGGGCGAAGAGATCTATGAATCCGTTCAATGGTGACACTTTGGGCTCTGTCCTACCCTAATAAATCTGAAAATAGCGCCATAGCTTGATGTTCTCCCCTACTACATCCGTGACATTATCCAGAGCCAATACCGCCTTTTTTGTTCTGATCTGTGCAGCTATGGATGCTATGACTACACTGGTCGAACAGCTGCAGAATCTGACTTTGGAGGTAGTAGACCTCCGTGCGATGGTTTTGCAGATTCAGAGTCCACAGGCTGCTGGTTCCGGTGGTGGGTTCCAGGCCTGCCCTGAACCGAAGTAGCTCTCCCGGACAGGTTTTCCGGGGGTAGAGACAATTTCATCTGGTTCAGGGAGTCATGTAAATTATACTTTAGGCTGCGTCCATACTCTTCTGGTGATGAGTGTCAACGTGTGGGTATGATTATTTCATTGCTTAAAGAGGACACCCAATCTTGGGCTTTTTCTCTGCCGACCGGATCACTGTCCCTCCGGTCGGTAGATGAATTCTTTAGAGCCTTGGATCTTATCTATGATGACCCGGATTGCATCTCTCAGGCCGAAACCAAGTTACGGGGTTTGCAGCAGGGAGAACATTCTGCGGAGACCAATTGCTCTGAATTTAGGAGATGGGCTACGGATACAGAGTGGAACGATTCTGCTCTCTGTAGCCAATT
Organism: Bufo bufo; assembly: GCF_905171765.1. Classification (NCBI taxonomy): domain Eukaryota; kingdom Metazoa; phylum Chordata; class Amphibia; order Anura; family Bufonidae; genus Bufo; species Bufo bufo. Next base: position 61,526,099 of record NC_053389.1, read on the forward strand.
CTGCCAGGGTCTCTCTGAGAGACTGCAGGACGCATTGGTTTTCATGAAAATCCTGAGTCATTGGAAGCAGCTATGTCCCTTGCTGTACGTCTTGATAGACGCCTGAGGGAGAGATCTAGGGGTCCTCACCTTCAGGACGTACTGTCCAATAAGGGTGCTGCTTCCTTTGACACTTATGGTGGAGAGACACGGGTGGTTGTGCCTTGGGATGAGCCTATGCAGTTCGGAGGAGCTACTGGCAAAAGCTTGGGTCAAATGAAAGGAGTCTGCTTTTGTTGTGGCAAGAAGGGACATTTTGTGAATATTTGTCCGTACTTGCAGCATCAAGGTGTAAACAAAAAGAAAAAAAAGTTTAATCCCCAAATTACTATTGGTAGTGTGGCTGGGGAGCAAGAAAACCTACTTTTGGCTTTTACTGGTAGTATTTGTTTTCTCCTGTCTGCCGAGGTGGCGCTAGAGTCCAAAACTGTGAAAATCAAAGCATTTATCGACAGTGGGGCAGGAGTTAACTTAATTGATGAACAGTTTGTATGCATTCACGGGTTGACTACTAATGCATTAGAGAATAGTATTTCTGTCTTTGCAATTGACTCAGCACCTCTCGCCCAAAAATGCCTGTCGCAGGTAGTGAATGACATTAATTTAAGAGTGGGTGATTTGCATAAGGAATCTATCTCCTGTTATGTGTTGGAGGGTCTGCCTGCTCCGTTGGTGTTGGGCTTTCCATGGTTAAGCAAACATAACCCTAACATTGATTGGCAAACGAGACAGATTCTCGATTGGAGTGATTTTTGCATGGACAACTGTCTTAATGCATCATTCTCTATGGTTACCACTAAAACTTTACCCTCATTCATTTCAGAATTTTCTGATGTGTTTTCTGAGAGTGGTAATCAGGAGTTGCCTTCGCACCGGGAGTATGACTGTCCTGTCAATCTTATTCCCGGAGCTAAATTGCCCAAATCTCGGTTGTATAATCTTTCGGAACCCGAAAGAAAAGCTATGCGAGAGTATATCACCGAGAGTTTGGCAAAGGGTCATATTAGACCATCCAAGTCCCCAGTGGCTGCTGGATTTTTCTTTGAAAAGAAAAAGGATGGTACCCTGAGACCATGTCTGGACTTCCGTGAGCTCAATCGTATTACCGTCCGCGATCCTTACCCCCTTCCTTTGATTCCGGATTTGTTTAGTCAGATTGTCGGTGCCAAGGTGTTCTCTAAATTGGATCTGAGTGGGGCATATAATCTGGTAAGGATCAAGGAGGGGGATGAGTGGAAGACCGCATTTAATACCCCTGAGGGTCATTTTGAAAACCTGGTCATGCCCTTTGGGTTAACGAATGCTCCTGCGGTTTTTCAACACTTTGTCAATGACATCTTTCATCATCTGGTGGGGAGGTTTGTCGTTGTATACCTTGATGACATACTAATTTATTTGCCTAATATGGATACTCATTAGGATCATGTGAGACAGGTGTTACAGATCCTAAGAGAGAATAAGTTGTATGCTAAGATGGAAAAGTGTGTATTTGCTGTACAGGAAGTGCAATTTTGTGGTTACCTGTTCTCATCCTCAGGTTTTCGTATGGATCCCCAGAAGGTCCTTGCCGTGTTGCACTGGGATCGACCTGAAAATCTGAAAGTGTTTATACGGTTTTTGGGGTTTACCAACTACTACCGTAAATTTATTATGAACTATTCATCGGTGGTTAAACCTATAACAGACATGACTAGGAAGGGTGCTGATATTTCTATCTGGTCTGATGCGGCATTACAGGCCTTTTCTGCTGTGAAAGAATGTTTTGCTTCGGCCCCTATTCTGGTGCAACCGGACGGGTCTCAGCCATTTATTGTTGAGGTTGACGCGTCTGAGGTAGGGGTAGGAGCAATATTGTTGCAGGGTCCTTCACTCAGTAAATGGCGCCCATGTGCATTTTTCTCTAATAAACGCTCGACTGCTGAAAAGAATTATGATTTGGGGAATAGGGAATTGCTAGCCATTAAGTTGGCGTTCGAGGAATGGCGGCATTGGTTGGAAGGAGCAATTCATCCTATTACGGTAATTATGGATCACAAGAATCTGGCCTACTTGGAGTCAGCTAAGCGACTAAACCCAAGCAGGCTAGATGGTCATTGTTTTTCACCAGATTTAACTTCGTCACTTACCGCCCTGGGGTTAAGAACATCAAGGCGGATGCTTTGTCACGTAGCTTTCCTGGGGGGGGGGGGGGGGTGAATCTAATGATCCTCGTCCCATTTTATCTGAAGGGGTAGTCATATCCGCTCTTTATCCTGATCTCGAGGCCAGTGTGTTGGAGGCACAGGAGGATGCTCTGAACTCTTGTCCTCAGGGGAAGTTGTTTGTTCCCTCCGAATTACATCACAAGGTGTTAGAGGAACATCACTGTACGGTGCTTGCTGGGAACCCTGGGAGTAGATCGACTGTCGATCTCATCTCTCGCAGATTCTGGTGGCCAGGGTTGCGTAAGTGCATTTAAGACTATGTGTCAGCCTGTGGTACCTGTGCACGTGCTAAGGTAACACATACTCAGCCTTCCGGATCTCTGCTTCCATTGCCCATCCCGTCCAGACCTTGGACCCATTTTTCCATGGATTTTATCACGGATTCACCGAATTCTTCGGGAAAAACTGTGATTCTGGTGGTTATCGATCGTTTTAGTAAAATGGCACACTTTATTGCATTTCCTAGTCTACCCAATGCTAAAACTCTTGCGCAGGTGTTTGTCGACAACATCGTGAAACTACATTGCATTCCCTTTGATGTGGTGTCCGATAGAGGGACTCAGTTTGTTTCCAGATTCTGGAGACCGTTCTGTACTCGTCTGGGTGTACAATTGTCCTTCTCTTCGGCTTTTCATCTTCAGTCGAACAGACAGACGGAGCGCACTAATCAGAATCTGGAGACTTACTTGAGATGTTTTGTTTCAGAGAATCAGGAAGAGTGGTCTTCATTTTTGTGGTTAGCTGAGTTTGCTATAAATAACCGTAGACAGGAATCCACTGATAAGTTGCCGTTTTTAGGGCATATGGGTTCCATCCACAGTTTGGTACATTTTCTGGTGCTCATAATTCTAGCATTACTGAGGAGGAACGATTTTCTTCTTCTTTGTCTTCTATTTGGCGGAAAATCCAAAATAACCTGGAAAAGATGGGCAACAGGTATAAGCGTGCGGCTGACAGGAAACGTATGAGTGGTCCAGACCTGAGAGTGGGTGATTCTGTGTGGCTGTCTACAAGAAACATTAAACTTAAGGTACCTTCTTGGAAGTTGGGACCAAGATTTATTGGTCCATATAAGATCACTGCCATTGTTAACCCTGCAGCCTTCCGTCTTGATCTTCCTCAGGCATTGAAAATCCATAACGTTTTTCATAAATCGTTGTTAAAGAAATGTGTTGAACCTGTTGAGCCGTCCTCCTTGCCTCCCGCTCCTGTCATGGTGGACGGCAATTTAGAATTTCAGATCAGCAGGATTGTGGACTCCCGAGTTCTACGGAGATCCCTCAGGTATCTCGTTCATTGGAGAGGGAATAGACCAGAGGAGAGGATGTGGGTTCCAGCGACCGATGTTAATGCTAGTCGTCTGGTGAAAGCATTCCACAGAGCTCATCCTGATAAGGTCGGTCCTGGGTGCCCGGAGGTCACCCGTAGAAGGGGGGGTATTGTCACACCAGTGACAGGTTTTAGAAGGTCTGAAAGATTATCTGCATATTAGTGATCTGACAGCCTCTTTTGGTTTTGGTTTCACTTTGTCTGTGTGTTTCTTATATGTCCACACTTCCTGTTCAGGTGTGGATCATGTGACCTTTACCTTTCCCTATTTAGTCTGACTTTACCCATCACTCCTTGCTCTGGATAGCTTCATTTGGTTTTTGGAAGAGCTGGAGTGTGGTTCTAGTTGAAGTCCTGTTCATCCATCATCCATCATCCATCAGCCTCAGAAGTTAAGTGTTCTGCTTGTTGTATTTCGTATTCCCCCCACCTTTGTTGTTTACTAGGCCTCAGCGAGACGCTGGTTCCTTTACCAGGGAAGGAGCGGGATGTCTCTTCCCTGTTATTACCATTAGGGCATCCAAGGGCCACCAGGGTTTTCTAGGTTCCTGTGTATGGGCATCTCTACCATCGAGAGGTGCCCATATGGATAGGAGTTAGGGCCAGGAGCAGGGTTTTATAGGTGGTGACCGTTTTCCTTCCCTAGCGGTGAGGCCTAGTGTCTTTTCCCTTCCTTCTTGTTGTCTTTTGGTGTTCTCCCCTACTACATCCGTGACAGTAGGCCATAGATGACATCTCTCGGAGGTTCCCCATGCTGATGTGGGGGGGCGAAGAGATCTATGAATCCGTTCAATGGTGACACTTTGGGCTCTGTCCTACCCTAATAAATCTGAAAAGAGCGCCATAGCTGTGGATCCCAGGTCTGAAGATGGTATGGTTTCATGCCTTTTAGCCGTATGTTTTTGCGACGGCTCCGATTCTTCTATCTTCAATAAGGAGTTGTTCAGGGAGGTGATCTGGTCACCCATGGCGTGGACTACCGTGGTGCTGTGGGCGGTGGCTAGGCTCTGGTTTGTTTCCAGGGATTCAACCCTGTGACCCAGTGTCCTCATGTCCTGCCGGAGATCTTTGATTTCTCTGATTAAGGGGGCGAGGGCTTGGAAAGTGTGGCCTTAAAAAATGACCTGGTGAGTGCTGCATTGTCCTCAGTAAACAAAGTCTCAGCGTCCAGAGTTGCTGGCGTCCTCTTCACCCTCCTCGTCTGACTCGCACATGCAGGCCTGCTGCGCCATCTTGTTAGACCACGCTGGAGAGGCCGCGTGTTTCTTCTTGAGAAAGCAGTCCATTTTCGACTGGTTCTGTTTCTGTCTGGGTGTGGAGGGGGTCTCCGTGGACCTCTCCCGTCCAATCTTGACCATTTTGGGGGCCTTCCAACGTCTTAATTAGAGAAAGCACGGGTGTGTGAAATGAGAGCTCTGCTTTAGACCTCCATCCTGCTCAGCGGTTATGCCTTTTTTACTTATATTTTAATTTATTTTTGGCACATAATATGTCCCCCAAGAGGTCATTACAAGACCTCTGGAGGACACTGACTTTATTTACTCACACTATTTCCACTGTAACTGGGGCATCCACAGGCAGAGCTGATCACGTTCTCCTTCGACCCTGCAGCTCTGCTCCTGCCCCGAGACACCCAGCGTTCACGTTACTATTAGAGGAATCGGCTTGGCTGATTCCTTCTCTCCCTCCCTGCACTAGTCCAGCGATCTCCTGCTGGCAGTGGAGAAGGCGAGAGCAGTAATAAACTGCTCATGTCTTCTCCTCAGGGAGGCTCTGACCTGTTCCTGTTAGATTGCAGGAGCAGGAGCTTTAATCCCAGCACTGTACAGAGCTGGGATTAAATGGCTGCCTGACTGTTTATATTGTCACGGCTGTGTCATGGTCTTGTTGCTATGTGCCGTGACACATTTGTAGTGTTTGCTGGTTGCCAGGGGAAACGTGTCATTTATGCAGCATGTGTGTGCACTGCCCCTTATATCCTGGTTCCATCCCTGTCTGGTGCTGGAGGGGTTAACTATCTGGCTGGGTGTGGCCACTTTGTTTATATTACCTGTGGCCTGTAGGCTGGAGTCAGTTTTCTTCGAGCCTTTGTTGGTGCTGGAGCTTTGCTCCTGACCAGCTTATTCCATCTGCCCAGTGATTGAGGGCCACCTTGTGGAACATCAATGTCATCGCAGTGTCACCTTCCCTTTACTACCCTATTTTATGTGTGGTGTTGTTTGTATGGGTTGTGTTATATGTCTGGTCGTTGTAACATGTCTGGTGGTGTTTTTTCCCCAGCATGTTTGCTAGACATTCCACATGTCAGTGTGCAGCTCTGCCGGGGGCCACCATGCATTCTGTCCACATGGGGGTCCGCTCGTCGTTGTTGTCGTGGCAGCTAAGTGCGTGTTGTTTCTGGGCTCTTACCTGCCGATTCAGTAGCTTCTCACTGCCTGTCCCTTTCCTTGCAGCTAGGCCGTTGAAGACTCCTGTTCATCCATGTCTGGGATGAACAGGTCGTCTCAGCCCTTTCTCTGTTTGAGGGATTATCAGGGCGACTCAGGGTCCTAGGCTCCTGGGTATGAGACGTCCTACCATCCAGGTCCGCTAATACGGTTAGGAGTCAGGGCGAGGATTAGGAAAGAATAGGATTTGAACTGTTCCCTTATCCCAGCCTCTGGTCTAGTTTCTTCTCCGTCTGATATGCATTATACTTATACGGTGGGGGTTTTTCCCCCACTACCCACCGTGACATATATACGTGCTATCTGCACAGGGTATGTGCAGATAGGAGGTATATAGTCAGTGGGTAGTCGGGAAGGGGTTAATAGATAACACAGGTCTTGTTATTCTGCATAAAACAGCTACAGTCCCAACGTTGTAGGATTTTGTGTCCTGCAGTCTGACCACCCAACTGATACCATGTCTGCTGTGTTAGCTGGAAGTAAGTCTTGCTATGAGAGTGCAGCGAGCCCCGGAGTATGAGAGTGGTAGTGGCCCTGATGAAATGTTGTGTCATGTGTACTCCATCAGGCTTCTTGATCCATGGAAATTGGTGCAGTGGAAATGTAGGCTTGAAGAATGAAGTCAAAAGTAGACTTAGAACAGTCTTTTTTTTACTAAGTGGAAACTATAACTTCAGGTACATTCAATAGCAGCAATTTCTAAGTGCTATTTTTTGACACCAGTAAGGATTATGGGGGATGGCTGAATGGCTGCAATTTAGCACTTATATTGCATTGTACTGACCTAATAGTAGTCCGGTGATAGGGCTCTTAGCTGTAGTCCCTCACTTCACAGCAGTGTCTTTAACTGCTGGTCTCAGCTGGTCACTCTGCTTTCTGTCTTTGTAAGGATTTACTTAATGATAATTATTGGTTAATCTCTCTGCAGAATCCTTCTTAGGAGCAGGAGCTCAGCTCTTCCTTCTGTCTTTGGATACGAACTCCCCCTCCTGGCAGGAAGCAGGACCGGCCCACTCCTACCAAGAGAGGATGAACAGAGTGGTTAGCCCTGTTCCTTGCCAACCTTTGCCAACCATTCCCTACTGGTAGATATGGCCATAACATATAAAATACATAACAATATAAAACATAACGTTATATATTTGTAGTACCCTCAGGTCTACAAAGCTGTCTGCCATTCAAATAGTTAAAAACATAGAACAGGAAGTAGAATGCATGGAGTGACTTTAAAGATTATATCTAGAGATGAGCGATTTTTTAAAAAATTCTATTCGCCGGTTCGCAGATTTTTTCAGGAAAAATGTGGTTTGATCCGAATATATTTGCGGCGAATTATGTTAAAAAACTGCAATTTCCTGGCTGCTAAGAGCCTTTATAGTGGTGTAGAACACTATGCCTTGTAGTAACACGTATAGGGAGTCTGCTTTGGTAGTGAAATAATACTGTGAATCAGTATGACATGCAGATGACAGGCGTTGCTCTTAGAATCACTGTACACTTCACTTATTAGAGCAGTCACGGGGGCCAAAAGTGACCAAATAACTGAAGTATGAACTCAACCTTACAGGTCGATGTTAGTGCCAAGAAGAAGCGCACTCCTTTTTCACCGTCGCCAGTAGTGTTGGGCGCGAATATTCGAATCACGAATATTAATTGCGAATATCGCAACTTAGAGAAAAATCATATGTACCCTAAACTAGTACCAACAATACTGCCACCCTATCCCGTAGTTTCTAAAATGGGGCCAGTTTTTTGGAGTTTCTACTCTAGGGCTCCATCCGGCGGGCTTCAAATGGGACATGGTATCAAAAAAACCAGTCCAGCAAAATCTGCATTTAAAAAACCGTATTGCATTCTTTCCTTCTGTGCCCTGCCGTTTGCCCGTACAGCTGTTTACGACCACATATGGGGTGTTTCTGTAAATTACAGAATCAGGGCCATAAATATTGAGTTTGGTTTGGCTGTTAACCCTTGCTTTGTTACTGGGAAAAATGGATTAAAATGGAAAATTTGCCCAAAAATTTAAATTCTGAAATTTCATCTCCATTTGCCAATAACTCTTATGGAACACCTAAAGGGTTAACGATGTTTGTAAAATCTGTTTTGAATACCTTGAGGGGTGTAGTTTCTTAGATGGGGTCACTTTTATGGAGTTTCTACTCTAGGGGTGCATCAGGGGGGCTTCAAATGGGACATGGTGTCAAAAAAACCAGTCCAGCAAAATTTGTCTTCCAAAAACCGTATTGCATTCCTTTCCTTCTGCGTCCTGCTGTGCCCGTACAGTAGTTTACGACCACATATGGGGTGTTTCTGTAAACTACAGAATCAGGGCCATAAATATTGAGTTTGGTTTGGCTGTTAACCCTTGCTTTGTAACTGGAAAAAAATTATTAAAATGGAAAATCTGCCAAAAAAGTTAAATTTTGAAATTGTATCTCTATTTTCCATAAATTCTTATGTACGCCCTGTGTACTTCCGATCACTGCCGTGCGGCAGGCGGTGATCGGAAGCCGGTGCCTGCTCAAATCATTGAGCAGGCACCTCGGCTAAATGCGCGGGGGGGTCCCGTAAGACCCCCATGTCGACAATCGCCGCAAACTGCAGGTCAATTCAGACCTGCGGTTTGCTGTTTTTTAATGTGCGGGCGGCGGTGATGCCATCGGGTCCCCGTGGGGCTGTAGGGGGGGGGACCCGATGGCATGGAAGGCAGCGCGATGCCTTCCTGAGGCATCTGCGCTGCTTCCGGTGACGAGCCTGTGAGATCAGCCCCATAGATCTCACAGGCCGGAAGCTGTATGAGTAATATACATACTGCCAATGCATTCCAATACAGAAGTATTGGAATGCATTGTAAAGAATCAGACCCCCAAAAGTTCAAGTTCCAAAGTGGGACAAAAAATTAAGTGAAAAAAAAAGTTGAAAAAATAAAGATTTCCCCCCCAAAAAATTAAAAGTTTCAAGTAAAAATAAACAAAAACGTAATTTTTCCCAAATAAAGTAAAAAAGAAATGGTAAAAAATAGGGGTAAAAAGAAAAATAGACATATTAGGTATCGCCATGTGCGTATCGACCGTCTCTATAAACATATCACATGACCTGACCCTCAGATGAACACCGTAAAAAATAAAAAATAAAAACTGTGCTAAATAAACCATTTTTTGGCACCTTACATCACAAAAAGTGTAATACTAAGCGATCAAAAAGTCATATGCACCCCAAAATAGTGCCAATCAAACCGTCATCTCATCCCGCAAAAAATGAGACCCGACCTACGACCTAAGATAATCGCCCAAAAACGTAAAAAACTATGGCTCTCAGACTATGGAAACACTAAAACATGATTTTTTTTTGCTTCAAAAAAGAAATCATTGTGTAAAACTTGCATAAATAAAAAAAGAATACATATTAGGTATCGCCGCATCCGTGACAACCTGGTCTATAAAAATATCACATGATCTAACCGCTCAGGTGAACACCGTAAAAAAATAAAAATCAGCAAAATCTGCCTTCCAAAAACCGTATGGCATTCCTTTCCTTCTGCGCCCTGCAGTGTGCCTGTACAGCATTTTACGACCACATATGAAGTGTTTCTGTAAACTACAGAATCAGGGCCATAAATATTGAGTTTTGTTTGGCTGTTAACCCTTGCTTTGTAACTAGAAAAAAAATATTAAAATGATAAATCTGCCAAAAAAGTGAAATTTTTAAATTGTATCTCTATTTTCCATTAATTCTTGTGGAACACCTAAAGGGTTAACAACGTTTGTAAAATCAGTTTTGAAAACCTTGAGGGGTGTAGTTTCTAGAATGCGGTCATTTTTGGGTGGTTTCTATTATGTAAGCCTCACAAAGTGACTTCAGACCTGAACTGGTCCTTAAAAAGTTAGTTTTTGAAAATTTCGGAGAAATTTCAAGATTTACTTCTAAACTTCTAAGCCTTGTAACGTCCCCCAAAAATAAAATGTCATTCCCAAAACGATCCTAACATAAAGGTGACATATGGGGAATGTAAAGTAATAACTATTTTTGTAGGTATTACTATGTATTATAGAAGTAGAGAAATTGAAACTTGGAAATTTGCTAATTTTTCTAAATTGTGGGCAATTTTGGTATTTTTTATAAATAAAAATTATTATTTTTTACTCCATTTTACTACTGGCATGAAGTACAATATGTGACGAAAAAACAATCTCAGAATGGCCTGGATACGTCAAAGCGTTTTAAAGTTATCACCACTTAAAGTGACACTGGTCAGATTTGCAAAAACTGGCCTGGTCCTTAAGGTGAAATAAGGCTGTGTCCTTAACCTTTTGATGACCATAAAATTGCCATCATAAATATAAAAATAATTCTATATTTTTTTCCTTTAAGAAGGTATTTGAACAATAAATAAAGCTAGATCCATTTGTTGATAAGAACTAATATTTTGACTCAAACAAAAAATAAATTATTTTAAGTTCTTAATCAGATGATATAGGCAATTAAAAACATGGGAAAAATACGTCCTTTGGTCGGTCCTGAAAGGGTTAAGGAGTTAAAAACACATACATTATTTTACAGCCCTTGCAGCATCAGCACGTGTGAAATTCAAGGGTTATATACTGCTGTCATATTCAGTTATTAAACAAACACCCAGTTTGGGCAAAAAACTTAAATTGCAGCCTAGTTTAGATCTGTACGTGTGAGATACACCCTTTACATACTGTGGTTCTATTCAGTTATTTGAAATACAGCCATTTTGGGAAAAAAACATTAATTGCGGCCTAGTCTGTATCAAGACGTGTGAGATACACCCTTTGCATACTGTGGTTCTATTCAGTTATTAAACAAACACTCATTTTGGGCAAAAAACTGAAATTGCGGACTGGTCTGCATCTGTATGTGTGAGATCCAACCATTATATACTGTCATTCTATTCTGCTATTAAACACCCATTTAGGGCAAGATCCTAAATTTGAGAAATATGAGGAGAGCGTCAAATAAGGGACGTGGCCCAGGTCGTGGTGCTGCTGGTGGAGCTCCTGTTGCAGGGAGAGGACGTGGTCGATCTGTGCCAGCTACACGTACAAGTGAAACCCCTTCCTCAGGTGCGAGTAGGTGACAAAACCTGCAGCTGTATTTGGTCGGGCCTAATGCGGCTCTACGAATGGTGAGGCCTGAAAAAGTACAGGCGTTAGTAGATTGGGTTGCTGACAGTGCCTCCAGTTCCTTCACATTGTCTCCCACCCAGTTTCCTGCTGAAAGATCAGAGTTGGCACCTGAACCCCTTGCAAATCAGCCAAGCAGTCTGAGAATCAAGTCATGCAGCAGTCTCTTCTGCTTTTTGATGACTCTGTTAGCAGGGTTTCCCAGGGCCATCCACCTATCCCTGCCCCAGAAGTGGAAGAGATTGAGTGCATCGATGCTCAACCACTTATGTTTCAAGATAAGTACATGGGAGGACCATTGCAGCACGTCTCGGATGATGACGAAACACAGGTGCCAACTACTGGGGCTTTCGAAAGTGTGCAGACCGACAAGGAGGGCAGGGGTGAAGACTGGGTGGAAGATGATGTGGAGGACGATAAAGTCCTCGACCCCACATGGAATCAAGGTCATGCGAGCGACCTATGTAGTTTGGAGGAAGAGGCGGTGGTCGCACAGAGCCACCAGCACAGCAGAAGAGGGAGCAGGGTGCAAAAGCGGAGCGGACGTCCCCTAGACAGTATGCCTGCTACTGCCCACCGCAGCAAGGGACCGAGCACACCAAAGCCAGCTCCAAGGAGTTCCCTGGCGTGGCAGTTATTCAGACAATGTGCTGACGACAAGACACGAGTGGTTTGCACGCTGTGCAATCAGAGCCTGAAGTGAGGCATAAACGTTCTCAACCTGAGCACAACCTTCATGACCAGGCATTTAAGTGCTAAGCACAAGCTGCAGTGGAGTAGACACCTCAAAAACCAAGAAAGGTCTCTGTCTCCTCCTGCTTCTTCTTCTGCTGCAGTCTCGGCCTCTTCATCCACCTCTGGAGTGACAGTGCCACCTGACACCCCGCAAACAGAGGATCTGTCAGCAACTCCACCACCTGGGTCACCAAGCATCTCCACAATGTCCCACGGAAGCAATCAGCTCTCCATCTCCCAAACACTGGAGAGGAATAGGAAGTACCCCCATACCCACCCGCGATCCCTAGCCCTGAATGCCAGCATTTTTAAATTACTGGCCTTTGAAATGCTTTTATTCCGTCTGGTGGAGACGGGTAGTTTTAAAGGCCTTATGGCGGTGGCTGTCCCACAGTATGTCGTGCCCAGCCACCACTACTTTTCCAGGTGAGCCATCCCTTCCCTGCACATCCAAGTGGGGGACAAAATCAGGTGTGCACTGCGCAACGCCATCTGTGGCAAGGTGCACCTCACTACGGATACGTCGGCCAGTAAGCATGGTCAGGGACGTTATATCTCCATAAAAGCACACTGGGTAAATGCAGTGGCGGCTGGGCCACCACTGAGGATTGCAGGGCGCTTCTGTTTGCCTCCTTTTGCTTCCTCCTCCTACTACGCTTCCTCATCCTCTACCGGCTCCTTATCCGGTCAGCGTAACACCTTCACCACCAACTTCAGCACAGCCAGGGGTAAACGACAGCAGGCACTTTTAAAACTTATCTGTTTGGGGGACAAACCACACACCACGCTGGAGCTGTGGACGGGCCTTGAACGACAGACCGATGAGTGGTTGGTGCTAGTGAGCCTCAAGCCCGGCCTGGTGGTGTGCGATAATGGGCGAAATCTCGTAGCAGCTCTGGGACTAGCTGGTTTGACGCATATCCCTTGCCTGGTGCATGTGCTGCATTTTGTGGTGCAGAGATTCCTTAAAAATTACCCCGATATGTCAGAGCTGCTGCATAAAGTGCGGGCCGTCTGTGCGCGCTTTCGGCGTTCTCACCCTGCTGCTGCTCGCCTGTCAGCGCTGCAGCGTAACTTCGGCCTTCCCGCTCACCGCCTCATATGCGACGTGCCCACAAGGTGGAACTCGACCTTGCACATGCTGGCCAGACTGTGCGAGCAGCAGCAGGTGATAGTGGAGTTTCAGCTGCAACACGCACGGGTGAGTCACTCTGCGGAACAGCACCACTTCACCACCAATGACTGGGCCTCCATGCGAGACCTGTGTACCTTGTTGCACTGTTTCAAGTACTCCACCAACATGGCCATTGCCGATAACGCCGTTGTCAGCATAACTATCCCACTTCTATGCCTTCTTGAAAAAACGCTACTGGCGATGATGGAAGAGGATGTGGCACGGGAGGAGGAGGAGGATGAGGGATCATTTCGTAGGGTTTCTAGCCAGTCATTCACAAGTGGCTCCGAGGGTGGGTTCCTGCACCCACAAAAGCCAGGTACACAATTGTTTACCCAGGGCACAGTTCTGGAGGATGACGTGGTGGAGGATGAGGAGATGGAGAAGGAGGAACCATGTTCACAGCAGGGTGGCACCCAGACCAGCTCTTGGCCATCACTGGTGCGTGGCTGGGGGGATACAGAGGACACAGACGATACACCTCCCACAGAGGACAGTTTTTTGTTGCCTCTGGGCAGCCTGGCACACGAGCGATTGCATGCTGCAGTGTCTCCGCAACGACCGACGAGTTGCCCACATTCTAACTTGTGCTGATTACTGGGTGGCCACGTTGCTGGATCCCAGTTCCAAGGATAACGTACTGTCCAAAATTCCCTCACTGGAGCATGATCGTAAGATGCGCTGCTGGTGGCATTCCCACCTGACAGCAGGGGCACAGTGGAAGCACAAGGAGAAGGCAGAGGAAGAGGTCGCTGACGCAGCTGGGGCACCGCCAGCACCTCAGAAGGCAGGGTTAGCATGGCCGAAATGTGAAAAAGCTTTGTCAGCACACCAAAACCAGCACCACCAGCTGATATGGAACGTCTTAGCAGGAGGCAGCATTTTACCAACATGGTGGAGCAGTATGTGTGCACACGCCTACACGTACTGAATGACGGGTCTGCCCCCTTCTACTTCTGGGTCTCCAAATTGGGCACATGGCCTGAGCTTGCACTTTACGCCTTGGAGGTGCTGGCCTGCCCTGCAGCCAGTGTATTATCTGAACGTGTTTAGCACAGCAGAGGGCGTCATCACAGACAAGCGCAGCCGCCTGTCCACAGCCAATCTGGACAAGCTCACGTTCATTAAAATGAACGAGGCATGGATCCCACAGGACTTGTCCGTACCTTGTGCAGAATAGACATGTATACCGGCCTTAATCAGCCATCGTTATACTGCAGCGCAATTTCTCATTCTTCTGTTTTGGATATTTCACACTCTTTTGGAGTGTGCAATACCCTAATTAAAAAAAAAATATTAAAATTAAAACCAAAAACCAGTGTTGGCTACCCACCTCCTCCACTGCTGCTTCCACCTACACCGCTACGTCCACCACCTCCTCAAACTCCTATTCCATATGGAACTCCACCTCATAAATCACATTTTTTTATTTTTATTTGCACATATTTTATTTTATGTTATTTTACTACTTTGTCTGTTACATTTTCGGGTAAGATTCACCAATTTTTGGGTGTGATGTACCACTGCTATATCTAGTAGACAGGAAAAAAAAATAAAAAATTTGTCAGTTACATTTTTTGGGTGTAATATACCCATCCTTTACCTAGTTGACAGCTTAATAAATTTAAATAATTTTTCTTTTACATTTTCGGGTGACAATAAGCAATTTTTTTCTGTCATAGACCCCTGCTCTACAAAGTAGACAGGTTAATAAATTTCTGTAATTTTTCTGTTACATTCTTGGGTTGACATTTTACAATTTTGGATGTGAATAAACCCCTGCTCTGCATAGGTGACAGGGAATTAAATTTTAGAAATTATCGCCACCTCCTTTCATTCAATGCTTAAACTTTAACAAGTTGTACCACATTTGCGCTTTACTAATTTGTCCCACATTTGTGCTTAAATCATTTGTCCTACATTTGGGCTTCAGTAATTTGTCCCACATTTGCGCCTCAATAACTTTTCCCATATTTCCGCTCGATCCCAAAAAAATGGAATACTTGTATCTCTCTTGGATGTGGTCTCTCTCTTTCTCACGCTCCCTCTCTGGCGTGAAACCCTGATTCGCCGATAACCGTGATCACCATGGTAGGCGCAGAAAAGAACATCGAAAGTTGATAGAGCAGATATCCAATTGGATCGTGAACATCACGGGGATGTGCAACATGGTGGAGCAGTATGTTTGCACACTCCTACACGAACTGACTGATGGGTCTGCCCCCTGCAACTTCTGGGTCTCCAAATTGGGCACATAGCCTGAGCTTGCCCTTTTCGCCTTGGAGGCGCTGGCCTGCTTTGCAGCCAGTGTATTGTCTGAACGTGTGTTTTTGCACGACTGGAGGGGGTTATCACAGGTTATATTTCCCAATGTTTTGGGGTGTACCCTAATTTAAAAAAATAAATATAAATTTAAAACCAAAAAACTGTGTAGGCTACCTCCTCCTCCACCGCCGCTTCCACATACACCACCTCCTCAACCTTCTACTCCATATGGACCTCGTCCTCCTAGATCACTATTATTATTTTTTATTTTTACATATTTAATGTTATTTAAAGTCATTTCCCTATCCACTTTTGTTTGCAGAGCACTTGCCATGCTCTTAACCACAGTTTGATGCCATTTGCAGCCCTCTAGCCCTTTCCATGACATTTTTACGGCCATTTTAGTGCTCAAAAGTTCAGGTCCCCATTGACTTCAATGGGGTTCGGGTTCGGGGTCAAGTTCGGGGACCGAACTCAAATTTTTTTGTGAAGTTCGGCCGAACCCGAACATCCAGGTGCCCGCTCAACTCTAGTCACTAAATATTTTACTGCATCCAACCACAGCGCTGACCTCCTAATGAGCTTCAAGAGGTAGTCCCCTGAAATGGTCTTCCAACAGTCTTGAAGGAGTTCCCAGAGATGCTTAGCACTTGTTGGCCCTTTTGCCTTCACTCTGCGGTCCAGCTCACCCCAAACCATCTCGATTGGGTTCAGGTCCGGTGACTGTGGAGGCCAGGTCATCTGGCGCAGCACCCCATCACTCTCCTTCATGGTCAAATAGCCCTTACTTTCAAAGTTTTCCCAATTTTTGGGCTGACTGACTGACCTTCATTTCTTAAAGTAATGATGGCCACTCGTTTTTCTTTACTTAGCTGCTTTTTTCTTGCCATAATACAAATTCTAACAGTCTATTCGGTAGGACTATCAGCTGTGTATCCACCTGACTTCTCCTCAACGCCACTGATGGTCCCAACCCCATTTATAAGGCAAGAAATCCCACTTATTAAACCTGACAGGGCACACCTGTGAAGTGAAAACCATTTCAGGGGACTACCTCTTGAAGCTCATCAAAAGAATGCCAAGAGTGTGCAAAGCAGTAATCAAAGCAAAAGGTGGCTACTTTGAAGAACCTAGAATATGACATATTTTCAGTTGTTTCACACTTGTTTTTTATGTATATAATTCCACATGTGTTAATTCATAGTTTTGATGCCTTCAGTGTGAATCTACAATTTTCATAGTCATGAAAATAAATAAAACTCTTTGAATGAGAAGGTGTGTCCAAACTTTTGGTCTGTACTGTATATTCCATAGAATACAGTATGCACCTAAAGGTTGTTAATACGTGATATTGGTAGTTACGTTTTGATGGAAGTTCCCATTAAAGGATACGTAGAACTTGCTTTTTTCCTTTGTTGGAAGAGTTCAAGACTCCCATCTGGCCATGTGCCCTTGTGCACTGTGCTTATGCTTGAATGGTCAGTGCGCCACCCGCTTGTAGAATATGACTTATAACCCACATTTCATTTTGTTTTATACAGAGTCTTAAAGTTAAGCCATAAGACTGCTTAGCAAGCTTCTTTGTCCTATCTTTTATGGAGAACATAAAAATTGCAGTGGATCTCCTCTTCGATCATAATGTTAATGAGATAGAAAGCTGCATGGCAGTTGACTAAATCATTGTTGCTTTTAGTTTAGAGTAGACAGATGTCACCTTCAGGTCTTTATTGCCTGTTGTTCTATTATTATAGTAGTTATACACAGTGCAACTCCGCTGGTGCATGCTCCACACAATAGGACTATAAAATCAACACTATAAGGGCTGGATTTATTACAGTATTAATCTTTTAAAACATGATGTTGTGCTTTATGTTTGTCATGTTTTTTTGTTTTTTTTCAAAAGCTTTATTGAAAAATAAATATCTGTTACAGTCATATCAGTGCAACGATGCTAGGGAGAAGTCATCCCTTTACAGAGAAGTATTCTGGTAACGGAAATCAAACACAAAACAGTATATCAACACTGAGGATGTATGTTAACAATGCTTTGTTCTATGTATCTACTCTTCGGGCCTGATGGGAGGAGTTGGAGAAGAGTACCGAAAAGACTATTTACTAAGTCAAAATAAATGACTAGGTTAGATTAGGGGAGACATCTAAAGGATCTCCAATTTTCCCAGATAGATCTGAATTTGTGGTGGGATCTATTTCCCCAAGCAGCAATTTCCTCAAATCTGTAAATAGTGTTGATCTTGTTGAATCAATGGTCGAGAGAAGGCAGATTAGAAGACAACCAATGTATGGGGATTAGGAGTCTGGCAGTTACAATTAAGATCTTAAAGAGAGGGGGAATTTTTGTTTTGTGGTCTTGTGGAAAACTCAATAGAGCTAACGTTGGTGAGGGGGTGATGTTGGAATTGCAAATTTTGTTGCATTTATTAAATATACTACTCCACCAACTAAGGATAGAAGGACATGCCCACCAAATATGGAGCATTGTTCCACGTCCCTCCCCACATCTCCAGCAGACGTCAGATCCATTTTTATCATAACGGCAGGTGATATCAGGTGTTTTGTACCATCTAGTTAATATTTTATACCCATTTTCCTGGATTCTGGTGCATCTAGAGGATGTATGTGGCGTTTTGAATAGAAGTATTTGATCTTCAGATGAAAACAGGGTATTTAACTCTTTTTCTCACTGGCTTATGAAGGAAGGTTTTGGAGGCGAGATGGGCGTACTGAAATATCTATAAAGTGAGGATATGGGTTTCCGTGGGGAAGAATGGTTGTGGATAAGGCTTTCGAGCCAGGTGAGAGGTCTGAGTAAAGAATCTAATATGATATTTTTGTTTATGTAGGTAAGTAGAAAAGATAACAAGTGAGGCTGGGATCCAATCCCAGGGAGGGAAGAGATGAGGGAGTCCTGGACTATTCTGCCTGTTTCGTTTTTTGAAAAAATGTAAAGAATAGACACCTCAGAGAAGCGTATATTATGGGGGACACTTTGTCTGAGTTCAAGAGAGGCCAAACCGATAACATCTCTGACCTGGATCAGGGGGGAGGGAGACGGAAAACCCCACTTCGAGCTTTGAAGCCATTTCCAGGCCTCAAGAGTTGCCATCGCCATGATGTTATATTTGTGGGTTGAGAAAATGTTATGGTGAGGGTCCACCAATAAGGCTCTTAAAGTCGGGAGGTATTTAGGGGTTTCCATAGAAACCCATGATTTTTGTTCAGGGCTTCTAAACCAGTCAAGGGTTCTGGAAAAAAGTATGGCCCTATTATATAATAGGGGATTTGGAAGGCTTATACCCCCATGGGTTCTAGGTCTCTGTAGGGTATTGATGTTGATTCTTGCTTTTTTACCATTCCATATAAAATAGTGAATGGCTTGTTCCAAGGAATGAAAAAATGAGTTAGGGATATGGATGGGAAGGACTTGGAGAAGGTAGTTTAGTCTGGGTAAGACTAATGACATGACCATATTTTTTTTAAACTCGTTTTATTGAAATTTAACAAGAAAGGCATGTTACATTTTTAGAGTAGACAAGGATTAATACATTTAGGGAATATCTCACGCAGGAGATATAGTGCAAGCACTGCAGTGCTTGACAGTTCTGCATTTAAATCCGATACAGCATAAAAATTTACATAATCAAATGACTTCTGGAGTGAGAACGATGGAGGAGATCTAGCCTCAATATGCATGTTAGCATGGCATTATACATCGGTTACAGAGTACATACAAGCATTATGCACAGTCAGAGGGGATGCACACCATTCGCCCCACACTTTATCAAACTTTTGCGGGCACTTCCTATGGATAAAGATAACCTTTTCCATACTAACAGCCTGATTAACCAGCAACTTCCATTGACCCACCGTAGGCACTCTATCATCCATCCATCTCAGGGCAACAGCTTTTCTGGCAAAGAATAAGGTTTCGCTCAAGAAAATTCTGTGATGATGGCCCCAATCCTCCTCATCCAGGATGCCAAGTATACAGCTCTTTGGGCACAGCGGCACCGCATTTGGAACTATAGCAGACAGCACTCCTATCACTTCTGCCCAAAAGCTCTTCAAATATGAGCAGTCCCACATGAGATGCCAGAAATCCGCTCCCTCCTGATGGCACCTATGACACCTACTGTGTGTCAGTCTCCCCATTTTCTGCAGGCGAACAGGTGTAAGGTAACTCCTATGCAGGATAAACAACTGAATCAGCCTATTAGTTACTGACGGAGAGACCCTCACTGGAGACAGCAGCGCTTCATTCCAATCGTCAGCTGATAGGGAAGGGATGGAATTTCTCCATTTCTCCTCAACAGCAAGGGGATTCATCAGCGTGCGGTTATTAAGCAAATGTGTATAGAGTGCAGAGATAATACCTTTCGGGCCCTGTGATCTGAGAACTCCTATCAGAGGGTAATTAGAAATTTTCCGGCCACCTGCTGCGAACTGTGCCGTTAGCGCATGTCTCAGCTGCAGGTATCTAAAGAAGAATGAGCGAGGTAGTTCAAACCTCTCCTGCAGCTGAGAGGAGGAACATAGATTACTCTCAGCATATAAGTCGTTCAGTTTGCGGATTCCCTGCGCCTGCCACCATCTAGCACCCTCTAAATCTTTTAAGTGAGCAAACATGGGATTATCCCATAACGGGATGTCATCTGGGATGTCTTTAAACGACCTCATTTTCGCAGCATTCCATACCTGATGGGCCATTCTATGAATAGGGAGCAAGCGCATGGAAATAAACCTCGGCCCCTCCAACACAGGCCATAGAGAGGATAATCCTAGATACTCCCTAAGGTAGTATTCTGCATTAGGTAGATCAGTTGCCTGGACCCAGGGGGTCAGAAGTTTCAGCTGTCCAGCTAGATAATAAAGGAAAAAATCAGGTAAAGAAGCGCCACCTTCTAGCTTGGGCCTCTGTAGGACCTGAAGGGACAGCTTTCGCCTGGATTCCCCCCACACAAATTTAGTCACTAACGAATGAATGCGAGCAAAGAATCCCTGCGATATCGGGGTAGACGCATGCGCCAGCAGATACAACCCTTTGGGCAAGAGAGTCATCTTGACCAAATTTAATCTTCCCATAATAGAGAGTGGCAAGGTCCTCCATGTCCTGAATTTATCCATGAACATGGACTCCAGGGGTGCAATATTCAGGGAGTACGCTAACTGGGGGTCCCTAGTGATAACAACCCCTAAATATTTGAAGAAATCTACTACTGGCAGATTGCAATACTGAGGTGGCCACATGTGTATCCACAGAGGCATAAGTGCTGATTTCGTCCAATTTATGTGTAAACCCGAGAACTCTCCGAACTTGCTAATTATGTCAATTGCTCTAGGGAGTGTTGTCTCAGGTTCGTCCATAAAGAGAAGGAGATCATCCGCATATAATCCAACTTTGTCCATTCTCTCGCCCATGGATATTCCCTTGAAGATCTGATCTTGTCGAATCCTTAAAGCAAGGTGCTCTATGGCAATGGCAAACAAGAGTGGTGACAGAGGGCAGCCTTGCCTGGTTCCTCTGTGAAGAGTAAAGGAGTCAGATATTGATCCATTTACAAGTACATTAGCCTTGGGGAGGCGATACAAAATCTCCACCCACTCAATAAATTTAGGGCCAAAGCCAAAACAGCGTAGTACTTCCAGTAGGTACACCCATTCCACAGAGTCAAAGGCCTTGGCAGTATCCAGAGATGCCAAGGCCCAATGCTTATCCCCTGCCACTCCCACCTGTGCCATGACCTGCGCCCTTCTGATGTTGTCAGACGTCGATCGTCCTGGTATGAACCCAGACTGGTCTTTGTGTATGACTGTGGCAATGACCTTATTTAGCCTGGAGGCAAGCAATCTCGTGAGTATTTTATAATCAAGGTTTAGGAGTGATATCGGCCTATATGACCCGCATTCCAAAGGATCCTTGTCTGGCTTCAAAATAACCACTATCGTGGCGTCGTACATCGAATCCGGGAGTCTACCCCTCTGCTGTGCCGCCTGATAAATTTTAAGAAGCTCGGGTCCTAGCTCTTCTGCATATTTTTTGTAAACTTCTACTGGGATCCCGTCTGGGCCAGGTGCTTTGCCAGTAGGCAGCTCCGCCATTGCCATCTGAATTTCCTCTAGCGTAATATCAGCCTCCAGTAAAATTCTATCCTCCTCGCCAAGCTGCGGATGTGTGACCTGCCCCAGATAAGCTTCCAATTCTTGATCAGAGTATTGAGCCGCCGATCTGTATAGATCCTGATAAAAACCTTTGAATCTATTCAGTATGTCACCCACTGATTCGACTACCATCCCAGCTGTGTCCTTTATTCTAATGACCGGGGGAGACATATTATTGTTGCGCACAACGTGGGCCAATAGTTTACCTGCCTGGCTGCCCAGCTCAAAGTTCTGTTGCTTTAGAAAGAACAGTTTGCGTTCACTCTTTTCCCTGAGGTGCGTCATGTACAACCTGCCTTTTAACATCCAGTCCTGCCTATTCACTTCAGAGGGGTCTAACCTGAAGGAGTTCTCAGCTACCTTACAGCTGGAGTGCAGCTCTAATTCCTTGCGCGCAGATTCCCTTTTAATATATGATATGGATGACTTAAGACACCCCCTCAGATAGGCCTTTAACGTCTCCCAGAGAAGCAGTCCATCCGTCATCTCGTCCTGCATTGCAAGGAATACCTGGAGTTGATCAGGGACTCTGTCATGAGAGGACATCAGAGACAACCAGAAAGGGTGCACGCGCATCTTGACACTCTGCTTGACGCCATTATACAGAGTAAACTGGGCCATGACCGGAGCATGATCCGAGGGGCCCTGTGATCCATATTCAATGTTGCCAAGATCCGTATACACAGCCGCATTTCCAAATATATAATCTATTCTGGACAGGGCGCCCCTGGCCGGGGTGAAGCAGGAATATTCCCTCCGAAGGGGGTAACGTAGCCTCCACATATCTAGCCACCCAAGTTCAGACGCAACTCTAGCTATATTAGTGTCACTCTGAGTGTGACTACCCACTCTCCCTTCTGGACGAAACCTGTCCAAATCCTCATGCATCACTAGGTTGAAGTCTCCCATGCAAAGAAATTTGGCATTGGGGTATTGTGCCATAAATCCCATCACCACCTGAAGTATAGTTATAGTAGCTGGGGGGGGGTTGTAGATATTTACTACCACATATGGAGCGCAGTTGATAAAAGCATATACCAAAATATATTGACCTTCAGGATCCACAACCAAATGTTGGACCTCCCACCTGATGTTCCTGTGAACAAGCAGGGCAACCCCTCTAGAGTGTGTAGACCCATACGCATTTATTGACCATTGAACCCAGGGTTTCTTAATCCTGTTCCCTGTCTCTGGAATCAAATGGGTTTCTTGCAGGCCCAGAATGTGAGGGCCATACTGTCTGATATGAGAGAATACAGAGATCCTTTTTCTCGGACTACCCAGACCCCTCACATTCCATGACATAACCTTAAAATCAGCCATCTCGACTTAATGATTCACTCTCCTTGCAATTAAGCCATCCTCCAACATTTAAACCTTGTCTGCAGACATCGGACCTTCTCATGCATATTCGCCTTGATATCCCACCATGCTTTACATACCATGCCTTTAACAGTATGAACCTTCTATAACATAATAACATGATAACAAATGAGTGGATAACTCCATAGTCGACGACATCTCTGTCATCACGTATCGTGGCTGTTGTCACGGGGACCTGCATAGTACATTAAGGTGACAAACCTATGCAGGTATCCGCCCAACCCCATATCAATGAGACACCACTGATCATAGCAATTTGCAAAGTCAAAAGACTAGGAGGAAAAGGGGAGCATGGAGAGGGGGGGAGGGGGAGGGGGGGGGATCAGGTATCAAGGACAGGGAGAAAAACAAAATGGAGGGGACAACCACAGTAATATCGACATATGTATAGGAGCGGATCTCAGATAACATTCCCGCAATTATAAGCATCTCAGGGCCACTCCATAAACCACGCTAGGGAGTCAAAGTCTTAGATGCCTGTGGAAGCCCTACATTACCGCTCAGGGGGCCTGCAGCTGTCCTAGATGTATGATCCTCAGCGCGGTTCAGGACGACTTGGCCTTTTGGAGACCCATTCCTCCGCCTCCTTAGGATCCACAAAGAAGACCGTCTTCTCTCCATCTACCACTCTAAGGCGCGCTGGGTAAGCCATGGAATACTGCAGATTCATATCACGAAGACGCCGCTTAATAGAGATGAAAGTGGCCCTCTTTTTTTGGAGCTCAGCTGAGAAGTCAGGAAACAGTGATATATTCACTCCATCATGTTTGATTTCTCTCTTGTTTCTCGCTTGTCCCAGGATTAGATCTCTGTCCTTCCAATTAAGCAGCCTCGCCAGCAAGGGCCTTGGGGGAGCTCCAGGAGGGGGAGGTCTGGCGGGGACCCGGTGAGCCCGCTCAACTGCATAGGCACCAGAAAATGGCGCATCAGGGAACTGTGCCTTGAACCAGAGTTCCAGGAAAGTAGCTGGGTCCGAGCCCTCCGCTCTCTCAGGTAACCCCAGGATCCTGACGTTGTTGCGCCTGGCCCTGTTCTCAAGGTCGTCGCATTTTTGCTGCCATAGGCCCACAGACCTCTCCACAGCCTGTATTCTGCCTGTCAGGGGCCTTGTGAAGTCCTCCAGGGCAGAGACCCTGTCCTCCGTGTGACGTACACGCTCTCTGAGCTGCTGCACATCCTGTCTGAGTAGGCCCAAATCCACCTTCACCTCCTCGATTTTACAGGTAAGGGACGTCTGGCAGGTGGAGATTGCAGCGAGGAGCTGATGAGAAACATCTTTGAGCGTTACCTCCGGTTCTTCCGCTCCCTCCGCCTCTGTCTGCAGCGCTGCTTGGCCTCTTGTCACCGCCGCCCGTGGCGTAGCAGAGCCGCCGGCGCCATTTTGGGCCTCCTGCCGAACATACTCTTTAAGCTTTTCAGCCGCAGATTGTGCCTTACTGGGGCCCATGTCTGTCTTCCCAGGTTTCCTCTTCCTCCTCTGCACTTGCCACTCGTCTTTCTGTGTAGCCAGGGTGTCAGGATGCTGAAGGATTTAGATCGGGGTACGGAGCAGAGCTCAAGTGCGTGCGCTCATGTCGGCAGTTGGCCACGCCCCCGACATGACCATATTTTTACGACCAAACCAAGAGAGTAAGGGGGGGAGGGGGGTTAAGGATTCTAGCTGGTTTTTAATGGCGTTGAGTAGAGGGAGAAAATTCAGTTTATATAGTAATGAGGGGTCCGGGTGGATTTTTACTCCTAAATATGTTATGTGGGGTGAGTCCCAATTAAAAGGTGAAGAATGAAGTAATTTAGACCTAAGTTTGGGGCTGAGTCCCATACTGAGAATATGGGACTTTTTCATATTTATTTTAAAGTTGGAGAGGAAACTAAATTTGTCCAGGATAGTGTAAATATACTTTAAGGATGTTTCAGGATTGGAGGACATTATTAAGAGGTCGTCAGCGAATGCTGCTATTTTATGTTCTTGATCTCCTAGTTTAAGACCTGCAATGTCTGTCTCTGATCTTATGAGGGCAAGGAGGGGTTCAATTGTTAAGACAAAGATTAAGGGGGATAGGGGGCATCCCTGTCTAGTCCCATTACTTATGGGAAAGGGATGTGAGGTGGTGTCATTAATCAGCACTGACGCCGAGGCATTGGTGTACATTGCTTTGATAGAACTTATAAAAGCTAAGGGAATACCAAACTGTATCATAGTGCTGTACATAAAGTTCCAGTGGATTCTGTCAAATGCTTTTTCGGCGTCAGTGCTGATCAGGACCAAGGGAAGGTGATGTTTTGAGGCGTGAAGTATGGCATTTATTACTCTTGCTGTGTTATCCTTTCCTCCCCTACCTTTAATTAAACCTTTCTGGTCCCTATGGACAATTTTGGGTAAAAGAGGGGCAAGTCGGTTCGCCAGTAGTTTGGCCAGTAGTTTTAAATCTATGTTTAGGAGAGATATAGGGCGGTAGTTGCCACAGTCGGTAGGGTCTTTCCTTTCTTTGGGTATAATAGTGATGTTGGCTTTTGTCATCTCTTGAGAAAGAGGATCCCCTTGTAGGGATTGGTTACATACATTAAGCAGGTGAGGGAGGAGGGTGGTTTGAAAAGAGGGGAAGTAGAAAGCTGGGAACCCATCTGGGCCAGGGGCTTTCCCTTTAGGGAGCTGTCTAATTGCCAAGAGGAGTTCATCACTAGTGAATGGGGAATTTAGGGCATTTGACTGACTACTATTAATTTGGGGTATGTTAATAGAGCGGAGGAAGAGGTCTATCGAGTTTTGATGTGTATGTTCCGTGGTGTCACTTTTCTGGGGAGGTAGGTTATATAGGGAGGTATAGAAAGATTTAAATCTCTGAGATATGTCTTGAGTGTTAGTTAGTAGGGTGCCATCATTATTGCGAATTTTACAGATAAAGTTTTGGGCCTTTCTTTTTTTGATTCTAGACATCATAAATTTGGACACCTTATCTCCATGGGCGAAATATTTATATTGTGAGTGAAGGAAATATTTAGCAGTTTGGGTGTTTAGATGGTTTTTAAGTTCGTTTCTTAATATCACTAGCTTAGATAGATGGGAGTCCAGCAGGGATCTCTTGTGGAGGGCCTCTATATCCATGATTATCTTCAGGAGGGATTTGATGCGGGCAAGTCTTAGTTTTTTTGTGTATGAGCCTAGGCTTATCAAATGTCCCCTAATAAAGGCCTTGTGGGTGTCGCAAAGGGTATATGGGTGGATATCAGGAGTGTTGTTGGCTGAGAAAAATTCTCTCAGCCATTTATGGATTTTTTCTTTATTTTCTGGGGTTTGGATCAGCTGTTCATTTAGTTTCCAGTGGAACATTTTTAAAGGTCTATTAGGGGTGAGTATATTTATCCATAAAGGGGCATGTTCGGAAAGGCTAATAGATCCTATTTGGGCCTTGGTGCATAATTAAATATGTTCAGATGAAACAAAGAGATAATCCAAGCGCTGATATGAACCATGTGGGTTGGAATAAAAGGTATAGTCCTTATCATTGGGGTGCAGGGTTCTCCAGACGTCAACCAGGCGCCGGTCGTAGAGAAGTTTTCTCAAATTGCTTAGAGCTTTATTAGAGATAGCAGACCTTTGAGATGAGGAGTCAACCGGGGGGACCAACGTGAGATTAAGGTCACCTCCCAAAATAGTTACTCCCTCTCTAAAGTGGTCAAATGTCTGAAGAGTTTTTTTGAGCCATGTAGCCTGGTTGACGTTTGGAGCATAAACATTAATAAATGTATAAACCTGATTCGCTATATTACCCTTAAGGATTATAAATCTACCTTCAGGGTCTTGGATATGATCCAAGTAGGTGAAAGGTGTATTCCTACTGAACCCTATACTGACTCCTTTAGAAGCTGATGATTCAGAACCGCAATGATACCAAGTGGAGAAGTAAGCATGGGAGAGGTTAGGATAATGATTGAGTCTAAAATGTGTCTCCTGGAGGAGAACTACGGAGCATCCTCTTTTTTTTAGATCAGAGAATATTTGGCAGCGTTTAGAAGGGGCATTAAAGCCCTTTACATTATATGAGGTAATTTGTAAATCCGCCATGTAAGGTTATAAATTAGAGGGTACTGCTCCGCCGCTCCTTACTCCAGATGGCATACATTTAAAATTCTCTACACTGCACGAAAAAGACACATAGTGTTCCCTCCATCCGTGGGGAATCAAGTAATCTATAATATACATTACATCCTGAAATAAAAAAAAGGAATTAACAGAAAAAAACAACAAGTAACCGTATTAGCAAAGCTAATTGGAAAGTAGGCATGGTGTGCCTGGGGTTAAAAAGGGGGAGAAAAGAAATAACATGTTAGTTATCACCAAATGCTGAAGGACTGGCGGGCAAGGAATATTCAGTTGTCCATAGGAAGTCTTCTGGGTACTGTTCTTCTGGGGTTCCTAGGACTCTTTTGACGCTTAGGAGTGCTTTGACGTTCCCATATGCCAGGGTGAGGGATTTCGGGTAGATTGCCCAAATCTTGGATGGGGTCCCAATTTTCGATCTTGAGGGGCTCTATCTGGAGATGGTCGTAGATTGAGTCCAGATCAGTGAAATTAGATATAGAAAGTCTGCGACCCTCAAACATGAAGGATAGGCCAAATGGAAAGGACCATCTGTAGGGGATCCTGTGTTCTCTGAGTCAGCTTGTCAGTGGTCTCAGGGCTCTTCTTTTTTCAAGGGTGGACTGGGCTAAATCCTGAAAGATTTGAATATCATGTCCGTCCCAGGATATTTTGCCGGATTGATGGGCCTTGTATATGACTGCTTCCTTAACAGGGAAGCTGAGAAATGTACATATTATGTCCCTTGGAGGGGCTGAGGCGGCAGGTTTGGGCCTTAGGGCTCGGTGTGCCCTTTCAAGTATGACTTCATGGGCTGTTTCTGGCCCTAGCAGGGACAAGCATATCTGTACCACTGTGCTTGGAATGTCACCTGTTTCAACGGTTTCAGGGACACCCCTAAAACGCAAGTTGTTGCGCCTACCTCTATTTTCTTGATCTTCCAGGGAGCTGCAGAGGTAATTCATCTTTAGTTGTATAGCCTAGAAATGCTGTGATACTTCTGTCTGGTGCTGGATGATGGTTTACTGCGTGTTTTCCAGTGTCTCCACTCGGCTGCCAACTTGTGAGATCTCCTGTTTAATAGCAGCAAGATCGGAGCTTGGAGGCTCTAGTGCTGAAGCCAGTGAGGAGGAAAGGATCTCTTTCAGGAAGGAGCGTGAGATAGGTAAGTTGTCGGCTTCTTCCTCATCTCCGGTGGCTTGATCCATTAGCTCAGCTTGTTTGGAGCGCGGGGCGCGGGACGGGGTCGGCGCCATCTTGGTGTCTCTGGAGACATGCAAAGCCGCCGCTTTTTTAATGAATTTATCCATTTCCCCTGAGGTGGGAGCACCTCTATCTTGTGCTGTGTTGTCTCCGGGTCTGGGACCTCAGATTTTAACCATGGTCGGAGCGCCAGCGTATGATGAAGAGGCTTCTGTGGTGATAACGATCACGGAGCTGCAGCCTCAGGCTTCCATACTGTTTCGGCGCTAGCTCCGCCCCCCCATGTTTGTCATGTTTTAATTGGTACACAGTTCATAAGAACTAATACCTGTAACTAAAATACTACAAACCACAAAATATATAATAGATGAGAGAGAAGAAAGTCACAATGGCTTAACCAGATGGGAAAGAGAAGGGACTGCAACTCACGTAACCGTGCATCAGAACAGGTATCAAAAGGAGCATCTAGAAATGGAGTGACCCTGGACATTAAAGGGGTTTTCACAAGCACTATATTGATGACTTTTACTTAGTATAGGCCATCATTATCAGATCTGTGGGGGCTCAACCCCTAGAAGCCCTGCCCATAAGCTGTTTGAAAAAACCACGATGCTCCGATGAGCATTGCAGCCTCCTCACAACATACCAGGCACAACGCTATATATCGTATAGTGGCTGTGATTGGTATTGCAGCCAAGAGTATCTAGCAAAGTCAGTCAGCACTCGCTCAATGCACGCTGCACGGGAAAAGGAGCCACAGTCCACATGTAGTAATGAATCCCAGCAGCTGTGGTGGGATTGAGCTGCATATATGCCACATGACCAAGGTGCCATACGTTAGACCCCAGGATCAGATATTAATGCGATGCGTGAGTTGAACGCATTGCACCCGCACTTAATCCTGACCCATTCATTTCTATGGGGCTGTGCACACGAGCGGTGATTTTCACGCATCACTTGTGCGTTGCATGAAAATCGCAGCATGCTCCTGTAGTGTCCCACTACGTAATGGTGGGCACTACTCAAGGGTCAATTGGGTCACGTTGTTCTCCACCTCCTGTGGAACATGGTCATGGTATTTTGTATTACATTATAATGTGTATTTTAATGTTATTTTCTGTGTACCAGGCCTGTTAGGGGTGTAGTTTCTCCTCCCAAGCTGTAGAGGGAGCTAGGGAACCCCCTAGTATATATAGACAGGTCCAGTCCAGGGAAAGGGTGTGTAGTCAGAAGCCAAGATTTACTTCAGCCAGGTAGGAGCTGAGGTCCAGCTTCTAACATGCAGCAAAATAGCCCGGGATCCTAACCAGATTCTAAGAGAAGAAGTTCCCTCCTGAAGTGATCCTGCATCTTACAAAGTACAGGGCAGTGCTAATTTTAACCAGCAAAGTAGAAAGCTGAAAGGCAGAAGGTTATTTGCAGCAAGTGGATTCATACCAGAGGAAGGTTCCCCTTCCAAGGATAAAGCCAGCTATTAGGCATCCGGGCCTTGGAGAAAGTCAGACAGGATTCTGCAGAAAGTACAGCCTGATCTGTGAGTTTATTCCCTCTGAGTTATCTTGCTAGGATTTTCCCTGCCATTTATGTCAAGCCTGCCTGATACCATTATCCTGCTTATGGAACTTTATCTGAAGCCTGTAAATAGTTGAACTGTTCAGTAAAAAGGAGTTCTGGTTCACTACAACTGTGTGTACCTCAATTATTCCTACAACAAATTGGTGTGCCACCGTTACCGGCACTGGCGTCACGAACTATAAGGGATCTTGCCATCGGCCCACTAAACATCCAACACCCAGGGCACCTCACCTACCACCCGGCCTTGTCCCTATATACAGAGAGTGCCCAGAGGATCCATGTGCCATCCTCTCCATCACTGCTGTACACCTGCCCAGGGTCTTCTACAAATTGTGAGTACCAAGAATAACCCTCGTTCTGCCTATTAACCCGTGACCTCTCATTCACTCCCCCTGTAGGACTGGCGTACTGCACTCCTCTTTGTGCATTTTTCACATAACGCAGGCCCAATAGAAATGAATGGGGTTGCGTGAAAATCGCAAGCATCCGCAAGCAAGTGTGGATTCGGTGCGATTTTCCCGTATGGTTGCTAGGAGATGATTGAGATGGGGACCCGATCATTATTATTTCCCCTTATAACATGGTTATAAGGGAAAATAATAGCATTCTGAATACAGAATGCATAGTAAAATAGGGTTGGAGGGGTTAAAAAAATATATATATAATTTAACTCACCTTAATCCACTTGTTCGCGCAGCCGGCATCTCTTCTGTCTTTATCTGTGAGCAATAGGACCTTTGATGACGACGTCACTACGCTCATCACATGATCCATCACCATGGTGATGGATCATGTGATGGACCATGTGATGAACGCAGTGACGTAATCAAAGGTCCTATTGCTCACAGATGAAGACAGAAGAGATGCCGGCTGCGCGAACAAGTGGATTAAGATGAGTTAAATTATTTTTTATTTTTTTTTAACCCCTCCAGCCCTATTGTACTATGCATTCTGTATTCAGAATGCTATTATTTTCCCTTATAACAATGTTATAAGGGGAAATAATACAATCTACACTACAACTAACCCAAACCTGAACTTCTGTAAAGAAGTTCGGGTCTGGGTACCACAGTCGATTTTTTATCATGTGCGTGCAAAACACATTGCACCCGCGCAATAAAAACTGAACATCGGAACGCAATCGCAGTCAAAACTGACTGCAATTGCGTTCCTACTCGCGCGGGTTTGTCTCAATGCACCGGGACGCATCCGGACACGCCCCTGTGAAAGAGGCCTTAGAGGTGTTTTAAAGCCTGAGTAAGGCCTCTTTCACACGACCATATGGATTTTTCAGTGTTTTGCGGTCCGTTTTTCACGGATCCGTTGTTCCGTTTTTTGTTTCTGTTGTGTTTTCGTTTCCGTTCCGTTTTTCCGTATGGCATATACAGTATACAGTATTTACATAGAAAAAATTGGGCTGGGCATAACATTTTTAATAGACTGTTCCGCAAAAACGGAACGAATGCGGAAGACATATGGATGCATTTCTGTATGTGTTCCATTTTTTTTGCGGACCCATTGACTTGAATTAAGCCACGGAACGTGATTTGCGGGCAATAATAGGACATGTTCTATCTTTAAACAGAACGGAAAAAAACGGAAATACGGAAACGGAATGCATATGGAGTGCATTCCGTTTTTTTGCAGAACCATTGAAATGAATGGTTCCGTATACGGACCATATATGGAACGCAAAAAACGGCACGTAAATGGTTGTGTGAAAGAGGCCTAAACCAGTAGGGCTTGCTGGGAGAAGAGCCTAGCTGACAGACACAGGCAGTCTGCAGCCTGGTAACAGGTCCGAGTCTTACCGACGCCCATGGGAGCGGGAGGCTGGACTGCTCAGTTACTACAAGAGCAGAGCCAGGTGAACGCTGTTTGGTGCTGTTTCAGTTTTTTTTGTCTTCTGGAGCTGAAATAAAGCTTTATGTTACTTTACTTGGACTGGTGCGTCTGTCTCACCGCCACGCGGCTCTATCAAACTTCCAAACCTTACAAGTGATGGAGGATGCGGGCAGTGGAGCCGTTGCTAAGAGCTACGGTGTGACACGTATAGACGCTAAAAGATTCTCCTCAGCGCTACAAGGATATTGCCTGTGGATCGGCGGGTCCATAAAATCTCTGCGGTTTCTCCAAGGAGCTTTGCCTGTGGATCGGCGGGTCCACGAAAACTCAACGGTTACTCCGGGGAACTTTGCCTGTGGATCGGCGGGTTCAGGAAAACTCTGCGTTTACTCAGAGGAGCTTTGCCTGTGGACCGGCGGGGTCACGAAGATTCTGGTAGGAACTATATGGTCTACTGTTGATGTTCTGGGTGAAGTATCTATCTACCATGCAGTCACAAACCCACCCTATGGAGGAAGTGGTAAAAACTCTGGTGCAGGCCCAAGAATGTGCCTTGGAGCAGCAGTGGCAGTCCCAGGAGCAAACCACCTGTCTAATAGTGATGGACGAACATCTGATGGGACGGTTCGCGAATGTCATCGCTCAAACTCGCTCAAATGTTCGCGAACCTGCGGTTCGCAGCGGGTCCCGTTCATTTTAATGGCAGGCGAACATGAAAAACCCCCAGGTCATATTTGCAGCCACAAAATACTTAGTAGATGCGCACACATAGTCCCATAACATGGACACTAATATACCAGAAGTATTAAGCGAATCTGCGATCGACAAGCATTCTTTTTTTATCTGCGAAATTTCGTCAAAGTATTAATCGCAAGAGCACATGCGCTAGAAAGGCGTGGCCTACAGCAACTGGTTTGCACCGACTAGCAATTAGATGGATGCGATGGTTAGAACAAAGTTCAGCGACGAAGAGGAAGAACTCCTGGTGACTGTAAGTAACCTTACATTAAGGCCTCCTGCACACGACCGTTGTGTGCACCCGTGGCCGTTGTGCCGTTTTCCGTTGCGGCTGCAAAACGGAAAATGCACCGTTTTGCAGCCGCATCCGTGATCCGTGTTTCCTGGCCGTGAAAAAAATAGGACCGGTCCTATTTTTTTCACGGCCAACGGTTCACGGACCCATTCAAGTCAACGGGTCCGTGAAAGAACACGGATGCACACAAGATTCGCATCCGTGTCCGTTATCCGTAGGTTACTTTTTATACAGACGGATCCGAAGATCCGTCTGCATAAAAGCTTTTTCATAGCTGAGTTTTCACTTCGTGAAAACTCAGAACCGACAGTATATTCTAACACAGATGCGTTCCCATGGTGATGGGGACGCTTCAGGTTAGAATATACTAAAAGAACTGTGTACATGACTGCCCCCTGCTGCCTGGCAGGTGCTGCCAGGCAGCAGAGGGCAGCCCCCCCCCCCCCGTAGTTAACACATTAGTGGCCAGTGGGCCCCCCCCCCCCCCGTAGTTAACACATTGGTGGCCAGTGCAGCCGGCCCCCCCCCTCCCTCCCTTGTAGTTAACACATTAGTGGCCATTGGGCCCCCCCCTGTAGTTAACACATTGGTGGCCAGTGCAGCCGGCCCCCCCTCCCTCCCTTGTAGTTAACACATTAGTGGCCAGTGGGCCCCCCTCCCTCCCCTGTAGTTAACTCGTTGGTGGCCAGTGGGCCCCCCTCCCTCCCCTGTAGTTAACTCATTGGTGGCCAGTGCGGCCGCCCCCCCTCCCTCCCCTGTAGTTAACTCGTTGGTGGCCAGTGGGCCTTCTCCCCTCCCTCCCCCTCCTAATTAAAATCTCCCCCCCTATCATTGGTTGCAGCAGAGTGTACCGATCGGAGTCCCAGTTTAATCGCTGGGGCTCCGATCGGTAACCATGGCAACCAGGACGCTACTGCAGTCCCGGTTGCCATGGTTACTTAGCAATTTGTAGAACCATTATACTTACCTGCGAGCTGCGATCTCTGCGTCCGGTCGGGAGCTCCTCCTACTGGTAAGTGACTGGTCATGTCACTTACCAGTAGGAGGAGCTCTCGGCTGGACCTGTCACTTACCAGTAGGAGGAGCTCCCGGCCGGACGCAGAGATCGCAGCTCGCAGGTAAGTATAATGGGATATAAAGCGATTAAACTGGGATTCCGATCGGTACACTCCGCTGCCACCAATGATAGGGGGGAGATTTTAATTAGGAGGGGGAGGGAGGGGAGAGGGCCCACTGGCCACCAACGAGTTAACTACAGGGGAGGGAGGGGGGCCCACTGGCCACTAACGAGTTAACTACAGGGGAGGGGGGGGGGCGGCCGCACTGGCCACCAATGTGTTAACTACAGGGGGGGGGCCCACTGGCCACTAATGTGTTAACTACAAGGGAGGGAGGGGGGGCCGGCTGCACTGGCCACCAATGTGTTAACTACGGGGGGGGGCCCACTGGCCACTAATGTGTTAACTACGGGGGGGGGGGGGCTGCCCCCTGCTGCCTGGCAGCACCTGCCAGGCAGCAGGGGGCAGTCATGTACACAGTTCTTTTAGTATATTCTAACCTGAAGCGTCCCCATCACCATGGGAACGCCTCTGTGTTAGAATATACTGTCGGATTTGAGTTTCACGATGTAACTCAAATCCGACGGTATATTCTAACATAGAGGCGTTCCCATGGTGATGGGGACGCTTCAAGTTAAAATATACCATCGGATTGGAGAAAACTCCGATCCGATGGTATATTAACTCCTGACTTTACATTGAAAGTCAATGGGGGACCGTTTGAAATTGCACCATATTGTGTCAACGTCAAACGGATCCGTCCCCATTGACTTGCATTGTAATTCAGGACGGATCCGTTTGGCTCCGCACGGCCATGTCCGTGGATCCTCCAAAAATCAAGGAAGACCCACGGACGAAAAAACGGTCACGGATCACGGAAAAACGGGACCCGTTTTTGCGGACCGCAAAAAAATACCTTTGTGTGCAGGAGGCCTCAAGTAGTGTATTTCATTACATTTCACTTGTAATGTCTGAACAATCGCTTTATATGCATAAGAGTATTATAAAAAAAATCGCCAGTGCGACCTTCTGCGATTCTAATTTTTCTTAAGTGCAACAAACTTCACATTTTATAAGGTCTCACTAGATATTATTGATTTCTGCACTAAGTATTCCTGTGATATCACACCCACTATGTTAGTAGCATATTTGCATGGAAAGCATAGAAATATATCTAACATGCACATTGCACATCCATTGTCATGCCACACACTATATTCCGCACACACACACTATATACCGCACACACACACACTATATACCACACACACACTATATACCACACACACACACACTATATACCACACACACACTATATACCGCACACACACACACTATATACCGCACACACACACTATATACCGCACACACACACTATATACCGCACACACACAGACACACACTATATACCGCACACACACACAATATACCGCACACACACACACTATATACCGCACACACACAGACACACACTATATACCGCACACACACAGACACACACTATATACCGCACACACACAGACACACACTATATACCGCACACACACAGACACACACTATATACCGCACATACACACAGAGTCTATAGATTATAGTTTGTATCCTGTTGGTCAGTACTCAGGACAAGCTTTCTTTGTGTTTCTATTTTATGGAAGTCTCCCAGAACCTGTCCTGTAGCAGAGTTCGTACAGGTAGTCGTTGACTGCACGTTTCTGCTGGAGCAGCCTATCAAGCATATACAAGGTTGAGTTTTATTGCGTCCGGCAGTCACAAATAAGACGTCTGATGGGCAGGTTGTGTCGCCGCTGAATGTCAGCAAGGCGAGCCATGACTGTGTAAGATCTTCTGAAATGGCCCGAGATTTTCCTGGCCTGCCGCAAGATGTCCTGGACCCCAGGGTATTTGACAACGAATCTCTGCACGACCAAGTCCAGGACGTGTGCCAAGCACGGCACGTTTGTCATTTTGCCCTGTTTCAGCGCGCTCAGCAGATTGGCACCGTTGTCGCACACCACTTTACCAACTGTCAAATTGAGTGGAGTTAGCCACTGATCTGCCTGT
Source organism: Bufo bufo (assembly GCF_905171765.1). Taxonomy (NCBI): domain Eukaryota; kingdom Metazoa; phylum Chordata; class Amphibia; order Anura; family Bufonidae; genus Bufo; species Bufo bufo. The sequence goes on from NC_053389.1 coordinate 61,561,852, forward strand.
GCATGCAAAGGCAATTGTAATCTATCATTTATAATGTACTCAATCTGCTGTAGTGTATTCCCATGCACCTTTTCCACCACAAAAAAAGGAGTATATGGTTGAATCTTGTTTTCTCCTCCTTCTCCTCATTTATATTGTATATCTTCCCTCCACTCTAATTTTTTTAATAGGGTCAGCTCAACTGCAGGCCCTCAACTCAATTTTTTTTTATAGGATCAGCTCACCAACAGGCCCTCGCCCCTAATGTTTTACAGGGTCAACTCAGCAGCAGGCCTATCACATATACTGTTTTACAGGGTCAGCTCACCAGCAGGCCCTCGCCCCTAATGTTTTAGAGGGTCAGTTCAACAGCAGGCCCTCACCCCTAATGTTTTAGAGAGTCAGTTAAGCAGCAGGCCCTCGCCCCTAATGTTTTAGAGGGTCAGCTCTGCAGCAGGCCCTCGCCCCTAATGTTTTAGAGCGTCAGCTCACCAGCAGTCACTCGCATATAATGTTTTAGAGCATGAGCTCACCAGCAGTCACTCGCATATAATGTTTTAGAGCATGAGCTCACCAGCAGGCCCTCGCATATAATGTTTTAGAGCGTCAGCTCACCTGCAGGCCCTCGCATATAATGTTTTAGAGCGTCAGCTCACCAGCAGGCACTCGCATATAATGTTTTAGAGCATCAGCTCAGCAGCAGGCCCTCGCCCATGATGTTTTAGAGTGTCAGATCAGCAGCAGGCCCTCGCCCCTAATGTTTAAGAGGGTCAGTTCAGCAGCAGGCCCTCGCCCCTAATGTTTTAGAGGGTCAGCTCAGCAGCAGGCCCTCAAATATAATGTTTTACAGGATCAGCTCACCTGCAGGGCCACAACTTAATGTGAATGAGGCCCACCTTTATGTGATATACAGGTTGTATCGGAGTACCCCTTGCTTGTAATTTTTTGCAGCACTTGCACTTTATATACAAGTAAATATACAGGAAAGAATGTTTTCAATAAATTTTTCCTCTAAAATCGATTTTTTACTTTGGTTTTGTGCGTTAAACCTTAATTAGATTGTGGGCCTGGTGATCACTTTAAGCCCTTTTAAGCTGCATCAGCAGCAGCATGGTGGTAAAAATGAGTGGCAAGGTGACATGGTGTGGAGATGGTAGCATGAGGAGGCCACATAGTGGCACAATGACAGAGTCTGGATAAAAGACTGAGGCCACAGAATTTTTTGAAAGATGGAGATGGAAATCATCTGTGGAGCTGTATCACGGTCACCAGCATATTAATGCGGACCAGGGCCGTAGCTATAGGGGAAGCAGGGGTATCTGCTGCTTTGGGGCCCTGACCCAGAAGCGGCCCATCCAGGAGGAGGAGGACTAAAGGATTTGGTCAGGGCCCCCTCAACAGTATTACACAAAAAAATTATATACAGTGACAGTATAGACAGTGTATAAAACGGATGGAACAGCTGCTGGCCCTGGTCTGAGAGAGCGATATTTACTAGCCACAGGAATTGGGGCGGCATGAAAGGAAGAGGTCACTAAAAAATTACTGTGGGATGGAGCTCCATTAAAAAATTTGCTGTGTGGCCCAGTCAATTCTAGCTACCCCACTGATGCAGACCACAAAAGCAAGTTCGGTTTATCGATTACAAAACCTTAATTAAATTGTGGGCCTGGTGATCAGTTTAAGGCCTTTTAAGCAGCATCAGCATGGTGAGAAAAATGAGTGGCAAGGTGACATAGTGTGGAGATGGCAGCATGAGGAGGCCACATAGTGGCACAATGACTGAGTCTGGATAAAAGACTAAGGCCACAGATTGTTTAGAAAGATGCAGATAGAAACAATCTGTGGAGCTGTATCACGGTCACCTGCAGATTAATGCAGCTATCAAAATCAAGTTGGATTTGTCGGTTCCACCTCAGCTCACCAGCAGACCCGCACCTAAAATCTTTTACTGGGTCAGCTCACCTGCAGGCCCGCAACTGGAATCTTTTACAGGGTCAGCTCACCTGCAGGCCCAAACCTAAAATCTTTTACAGGGTCAGCACACCTTCAGGCCCGCAACTGAAATCTTTTACAGGGTCAGCTCACCTTCAGGCCCGCAACTCAAATCTTTTACAGGGTCAGCTCACCTGCAGGCCCGCAACTCATGCTGCCTTGCTAGTAGCAGTAGCAGTTTATCAGACTCCTTCTCCGAAATCGAACAATGATTTACCCGTTACCAGTGGTCACCATGTTAGGCGCAAAAAAGAACATCGAAAGTTCATAGGGAAGATATCCAAATGGATCGTGGACGTCACGTGGACATGCGATCAGGCAGAAGTTATCTAGAATCAACAAAGTGGCAGCAGGACCTCTCCTGTATAACGTTTCCTCATCCAAAATACCGCAGTGACATACCCTGTAATTTTTTATTACTCATTCCAATAACAGGGCATCTTAAGAGTCCTTTATTGTTGTTTATTTATATAATAACTTGACCCACCCTCTCCACCCAATCAGATTTCAGCCATTGACCTCCCTTGGATGTGGTATCCCTTTCTCAAGCTCCCTCTCTGGCATAGAACCCTGATTCCCCGTTACCCATGATCACCATGGTAGGCGCAGAAAAGAACATCGAAAGCTGATAGGGCAGACATCCAAATGGATCGTCGCCATCACTGGGACGTGCAATAGCCCAGAGGTTATCTAGAGTCACCAATGCGGCAGCAGGCCCTCGCCCCTAAGGTTTGAGATGGTCAGATCAGCAGGCCCTTGCTCCAAATGTTTTTGAGGGTCACCAGCAGGCCATCAATCTTAATTTTTCAAGGGTGTGTATGATGCCCTCCTTTATGTGTCACAAAGGGTTTTTGCAGTGCCGGTTCCTTGTAATTTTTGGCAGCCCTTTTACTTAGTGCATAGGCTTTATGAGTGTAGGAGTCCCACTACCTGAACAATTGTACCACAATGTGAATAAGGCCCTCCTTTATGTGATATAAAAGTGCCTCTTGTTTGTAATTTTATTGCAGCACTTGCACTTTATATACAATTGAATATACAGGAAAGAATGTTTCCTAACAATTTTTCCTGTAAAATAGATTTTTTTGGGGGGGGTTTTGTGCGTATTTTTGTCAGTCTGTAAAAGTGGCGTACAACTTGGACAACATGGTTCCCAGCAGCGACCTGGGAGTCCAAGATGCATCCAAACATCGTCCCCATGGTGTTCCCGATACATTTTGGTGGTGTTTCTGTCACTTTTTGACCTTTTCCAATGGACCAGGCACCCTCCCCTCTTCAGAGCAGGGGGTGTCGGGTTGTCTCACTTTAGTAACATAGTACATAAGGCCGAAAAAATACATTTATATGTATGGAAAGACTGAGCACTCACCAGCTAGACCAAGTGAAGACCAAGAACAGATGTATATAATATAACAATAATTTATTAGTAGAATATTAATAAATAGCCCTAAACTTATACTGCAATAAAATCTAAAATACAATGACAATATAAAATAATGTAGTACCCAGATTACGAATCAAAATGTGATAATTACATCTACATTAATACAGTAATATACTATAGACAATGCTAAAAAAGCTAAAAAGGGCAACTAATATAATATAAAAAAACCAAATGTAAAAGTGGTTATATATTCGATAGATATTCGGTATATGTTCGATAAACCACTGTTCAGTCCAGTGAAGAAATATGCCAGGTATAATGTCCGATAATAAAAGCGGATAAGTGTCCCTGTATTTGAAGAAATAAATTTGCTTATGTGGAAGCAAATGAACGTACAGTCTAGGAATAAGAATGCACCTGTTATTTGCCGTCTGATGTGAGTATAACCGTGGCGTCCCACGAGGCTCACTAAACCAGATTAGGCAGTACCTGGGTCTAGTCGCTTGCTCAAGGTGGTCATGTAGCTCTCAGCATGAGAGATCTCTCAATAGTGTTCACCGATGTTGCAAGCCTGGACCTGGTTGGTAATTATCAAGGCGTCTTACTTCATTCGCATTTGCGAGATGTCGCTGTTCCGGCAAAATTAAGATCCAATTGTCGGGATGTTGGGGTCTCGTAAATGTTCATCAGCTGATGTCCAAGGTGTACAGAAACCAAACGCGTTTCGGGGTCCTTTCCTGGCCCCTTCCTCAGTGGTGGTTTGTAAGAGGGGTTTAATCCTCCTTTTATACCCAACATCCCTTAAGGTAAGATAGAACGAAAATGTGGTTTTGGATCTGGTCATACAGAAACTCTGGCATGGAGCGATCCAGATAATTGTTCTTTTTAAACAGAAAGGTGTTTTCAGATGTTATACTTGCAATCATTCTAAAACAATCATATTGTCTGGCATGTCTCAACTTTAGCAATCACATTGTCTGGCGTATCTCAATTTTCAGCTCAATTTTTGGCGAATCATGTTGTCTAGCATTTCTCAAACTTATTCTGCAATATTTTCATATGCGTTAACAATGCGGTTTTATGGTTTATAAAACGCAGATGCGTTTTTTTTTTTAGTGCATATGCGTTTTGTTGTCCTTTATATATATGGGTACAAATTATATTATTTTTCGTTGGTTTTACATCATAAAATACAATTTTACTAAAAATAAAGGTAAAAATAAAAATATATAGAAACAATTATAATATGCATTTTTATAAAAGATATAAATATGTGTTAAAATGTGTATATCGTTGCCTATATGCGATGCATATATGGAGGCACAGACTCTATCAGTTTAAAACATACATTTTAAATATAATGTCACAAAGACATTTTTATTATATTATAAGAAGGATATAGCTATATATAAAAGATTGACAATGTTTAAAAAGATTGATACAGACTGTCTTAAAACTGTATTGAATAATCCTTATTTATAACTTGGTTGTAGCGTCACCGGAGAGGAGAGTAAAGAAATGGTGGCCGCCCACCAGAGGCGGACCAGAGTGGGTATTAATTCCACCTCTGGGCCACATCGGGAGGGGGGCCACCACCCCTACGGGAATGTGTTATAGAAAGCCGAACAGTTCAGATTCGGCATTCAGACCCATGGGTATAATTGAATCAAAGTTGAATATAAACCGTGTTTCAACACGGGACATGTGTTTAATGTTGTCCCCTCCTCTCCAATGAGGTCTAACTTTTTCAATAGCAGCAAAGGAAAGACAGCCTGGGTCTTGGTCATGGTGTAATTTAAAATGTCTCGACACTGTATGTTTGTCTGATCCACCCCTAATTTTGTAAAAGTGTTCAGAAATTCTTTCTTTTAAAGTTCTTTTCGTGCGTCCTATATACTGTTTATTGCATGGGCATTGAAGAATATAAATTACATTTTTACTATTACATGTTAAAAAGTCTTGTATTTCATGTTTAAAACCATTAGAGGTGGATGTGACATTCATTGTTTTTTTATTAAAACGTGTCTTTTTACAGTTTGGGCAAGTGTTGCATCTGAAAAAACCTTTTAAATGGAGCCATCCCTGTAGAGATGGATCCGAAATAGGGATGCTAGATTTTACCGTAGGGGCAATTTTTAAACCCAAATTTGGGGCCTTCGTGTAAATTATAATTGGTTTGCTTGGTAATAATGCTCCAATTGTTTTGTCTTTCTGAATAAAATGCCAGTGTTTATTTAAAATTTTTTCAATTTTTTTATATTGTGTGTTAAAAGGGAGAACTATGTTTGTACGTTCTAATCCTGGCGTTTTTTCTTGTTCTATCAGATTGTCTTTAGGGGTTTTATCAAAAAACGACTGTCTATCCAATCTTTTAATTTTGTTTAATGATTCTTCAATACATTTTATTGGGTATTTTTTATCTACAAACTGTGATTTTAGGATTTCTGCTTCTTGTTCAAAAATTTTATTATGAGTGCAGTTCCTTTTCAGACGTCTAAATTGGCTGCTAGGTATGTTGAGTAGCCACCTAGGTAAATGACAGCTAGAATACAGAATAAAACTGTTTCTAGCTGTAGGTTTTTGGTATGTGGAACATAGTAATCTATTTGTCCATCCAGTTCGCCCTGTTATCCTGCAAGTTGATCCAGAGGAAGACAAAAAAAAAAACTGTGAGGTAGAAGCCAATTTTCCTGACTTTAGGGGAATAAAAAATTCCTTCCCGACTCCAATCAGGCAATCAGAATAACTTCGCCTTGGCAGCAGCTGCCTGACACTGGTTTTTGCAGCTTAGTTTGCTGTTTATTAAAATTCCTAGATCCTTTTCCATGTCAGTGTTACCCAGTGTTTTACCATTTAGTATGTACGGGTGACTTGCATTATTCCTTCCCATGTGCATAACTTTACATTTGTCAGTGTTAAACCTCATCTGCCACTTATCTGTCCAAGCCTCCAATCTATCCAGATCCCTCTGTAGTAGTATACTGTCCTCTTCAGTGTTAATTACTTTATACAGTTTAGTGTCATCTGCGAAAATTGATATTTTACTATGCAAGCCTTCCACAAGATCATTAATACACTGCTCAAAAAAATAAAGGGAACACAAAAATAACACATCCTAGATCTAAATTAATTAAATATTCTTCTGAAATACTTTGTTCTTTTTTTATTTTTTTTTTATTTATATTTTTATTGTAAGTTTTTAAAAGAACAAACAAAAACACAAATGTGGGGTAACAAGGTACCATGGTATAGGCGCGCAGGCCTTGCTATAGTAATTGTCAAGAGTACAGACTTTGCGATTATAGATACATGTCAAATGCACGAGAGGATCTACTAAGATCATGATAGGCAAGTAGACGAGTAAACAAATAGACAAATAGGTAGATAGACCAATAGTCAATAATAAGATCTGTCTAGAATTGTAATCAGGACACCGAACAACTTTTTTCATGGGAAGAGCAGCTAGCAGTTCACTCCAATCGTACCAAGGTATGATTAGACTCTGACAGCAATACAGTGTGTAGCCATTATATGGGTTACATGCGTTTAGGGCAATTTTTAAACATTTGTGCAATTGTATTCAGTGGTTGTAGTGTCAGAACCTCCATCAGGTTCTATTAAGGAGTCTAGGGTTTGGGTGACCTAAAAGTTAACCACAATGTCCATTTTTTGAGGAAGACCCTGTGAGTACGGGATTCCCATGAGGAGAGTTCCTCGAATCTATGGATCTGGTCTATTTTCTGTATCCATTGATCTAGGGTTGGAACTGTAGTCTGGAGCCAGAATTTGGGTAGTAGGAGGCGAGCCGCAATAATCATCTGTATAAATACAAATGGTACCTTAGCTTTCCCATTGTCTTGGGGGAGTGATAGGAGAGCGGTCAGCGGAGAAGGCTGAAACCTTGTTCCACAAACCTTGTTTGCTGTAGCGAAGATGTCATCCCACCACTTCTGTATGAGAGGGCATGTCCACCATATATGGAAGAAGGTGCCCCTCTCCCCCAGGCATCTCCAGCACCTATCAGTAGTCGAACCAGCATATCTTGATATCTTATCCGGGGTGTTATACCACCTTGTGAGGATTTTGTAACTGTTTTCCCGGATCCTGACACAGCGGGAGATACTGTGGGGGGAATCTAGGAGCTTGGGCAGTGAGTCAAAAGGGATTGTGATGTCTAGGTCTAATTCCCATTGTCTGACGAAGGATGGTTTAGCTAGCATAGGGGATAGACGTAGTTTGTTGTACAGCCGAGAGGTGAGTTTTCTGGGCAATGTTTGTGAGATAGACAAGGCCTCAATCCAGACTAAGGGGCGAAAAAGGTCTCCTGTTTTGATGTGCTGTTTTAAGTAAGCCCTAAGGTAGGTTACTGGGATGAAGTCACATGGGTGAGGGTTAAGTAGGGCATTCATGTCCCTAGAGTCCATCCATTCTCCAGACGGAAGAACTAAGGATATTAGTGGTATCGAAGAAGACAGCAATCCTGGTGAGGTGGCATTCCTTAATGTATGGGAAGCTGTATTCAGTGCGTCTGATATTGTAAGTGTGGGCGAAGGGAAAGGGATGGAGCAGTGTGTATGTGATAGCCACTTCCATGCTTCAAGTGTGGCACGAATAATTGGATAAGCTGACATTTGGCGAGAGAGAGCAGTTTCCTGACCCAATAGGAGTGCCCTAGCTGATATATTCAGTATGTCTATTTCCATTTGTGCCACTGTGGAGCGTGAGGAACGACTTAGCCAGGTTAGTGCACGAGATAGAAGGATAGCCCTCCCATATAATTCAGGGCTTGGAAGGCCTATTCCTCCTGTATGTCTGGGCTTGATGAGGAGAGAGGGGGGCAGCCTTGCTCTCCTCCCATTCCAGATGAAAGAGCCAAACTTCCTCATTATCGAGACGTAATAATGCTTGGGAACAGTGATGGGGAGAGCTTGTTGCAGGTATGTGAGTTTGGGAAGTATCAAGGACGAGAGGATGTTTTTTCGACCAAACCAGGATAGAGTTGGGTTAGCTCGGGCGAGGTTATCAATGGAGTCGAATATAGATTTCCTCAGGGGAATATAGTTAAGGGAGAAAAGCTCCGATATGTCGGGGCTAATTTTAATCCCTAAATACGTAATGTTAGGGGATGACCAGTTAAATGGAGAATCCTTCATTAGGAGAAGTCGGGTTGGTTGGGGGATACCTAGGCAAAGGACCAAAGATTTATTAGCATTGATTTTAAAATCAGATATTGAGCTATACGCCATGAGGTGAATCTGCAATTTAGGGAGGGATGTTTTGGGATTAGTTGTCATTACAAGAACATCGTCCGCAAAGGCGGCGATTTTCTGTTCCCTGCCTCCCAAACATAGACCTCTTACCTCCTGATCCAATCTTATGTTTGCCAAGAGAGGCTCCAGGGCAAAGACGAACAAGAGAGGGGATAAGGGGCAGCCCTGACGAGTCCCATTCCCAATGGGGAAAGAAGGCGATGTATTACCATTGACTAGGACTGAGGCTGTAGCTTTTTCATACATCGAAAAGACTGCCTTGATATAAGGATCGGGTAGGCCAAATCTCACTAAAGCTTGTTTCAGGTATAACCAGTTGACTCTATCGAATGCTTTTTCAGCATCCGTGCTGAGAAAGAGCAAGGGGGAGGCGAGTCGTTTTGCATGACAGAGGGTGTTGATAACTCTTGAAGTGTTATCCTTGCCCTCTCTATTGCGGACGAAACCCACCTGATCTCCATGAACAAGGTGAGGGAGTATGATAGCAAGTCTGATCCAGCCATGTTTCCGTTATTCCCACTATGTCATAGTCCTCCTCACACATCAATAATTCCAGTTCCCCAGTTTTATTAGTCAGGCTTCTGGCATTAGTATACATACATTTGAGAGGTTTATGTATATTTTTACCCTACACCTTTCCTTCTGAACTGTTATAGTCCCTCCTTCCATTCCTCCCCCATTGACTTCCATTATACTCGGGTGCTCAGCCGACCACACGAATATAGCAATGTGTTTGGCCGGAAACACCCAAACACCCGAATACTTTGGTGCTCAATCAACACTATTGTCCGACAAGGGCGGGTTAACGGCCGATCTGGACGCTCTGAGAAGTGAGGAACCCCTAGACTACTGGGTGTGCAGGCTTGACCTGTGCTCCAGTGGCCTATTGTCATGCCCCACTCTGACGATGTGCGGAGGTTAGCCAGGATTGCAGCACGAGTCTAGTATTTGTTTTGATGCTGTGCTGGATCCGCCTCACATCAGGTGCACTGGGTGGAGTCATTAGTTTAAATGGTCTCCAGCTAAGTGCTCTGAGCGGATTATACTGTTCATTATGGTCTGGGATGTTTGGAGGAAAGGTTGGCTGTTTGTTCCTGCTCTCAGCAGATAAGTGTCTTTTCGTTTGGTTGTTTATGTCATCTATCCCATCCAGATTCTGTGCGAGCAGGCTGCTCCTTTCTCCCCACTTCACCATCTCAGGGAGTTCACGGTTCTGTTAGTATAGGCTGGAGGACACAGCAAATCTACCTTCAAGGTTTGTCTGTGGGCTGAGCATTGCAGGGAAAGAGGTCAGGGATAAACTAGGAGGTGACCCTTCCCCTGTCTCTCGTCCAGAGCCTGGTTGGTGTGTTATCTGTTAAACTGTGCACGTCCGCCGTGACACCTATAGTAAAAAAAAAAATCCTGTCACCACCTAATGTACCTCCAGCCACATCATCACAAGTTCTTTTCTGTCAGATGAATGCCTAATTTTTGGGGCCTGTACTCCCGTGGCCTAAAATAAAAACTTTCTAGGCTCCAGCAGGGCACATTTTTGAGAGTTTCCCTTTAAGACGCATAAACATGGCCCCTGATTAAAATACTTTTATTTTGTGAGAATTTTTGCCAATGATCCCTCTCTGGTATGTCACTGTCCATGTTGTGGGACTATTTTTGCACTTCTAGTAAGTATTTGGTGGCTGAAAATATGACCTGAAGGTTTTTCAGGTTTGCCTGCCGTTAAAGTCAATGGGGCCCGCCGCGAACGCGCAGTTCGCGAACATTTGATCACGGACACGCATTTGCGAACTGTCCCAGACAATGTTCGTCCATCACTACCGCTCTATAGAATAATCTATAGTCGCTGTCACCGCTGACATCACATAGAGGAACCTGCACTGATCACATATTGTCATCTACAACTTATAATACCGGTAATCTGTCTTCTACTATATAGTAAAAGCCCTCTGTGCCTGTGCTGTGTCCGTGTGTGTGTGCCGATGTAAAATGTGCATGCGCGGCGCGCCGGCCAATCGGCACATATGCACGGACACTGCCTGCACCGCCCATATCTGCACGCCTGGCGTGTATAGGGGCGAGAGCGCCCGGTGTGTAAAGCTGTCCGGAAATAAAAGGGCCACATAACTTTGGGGAGGGGGCTGTGTGTGCTGCACTGTCAGGGCTCCCCCAGTACCCGGCTCTGGAGCTAATGATCTCTCCTGCTCACTCCAGGGGCGGAGATTGGTCGGCCGCAGTGGGAAACTCCCATTGCCCGGTCTCAAGCCCTGGTCCGGTACCCACTGCACGCCGCTGTGGGAGGGAGGTTTCGGGCTACGGACCCTCCTTCTTCTGAGCCTCAGGCTCTCTTATCGTGTAACCAAGAGGACGGCTGAGATGAGTCAGTGAGGAGCTGCAGCATCCTGGACTCTGTGCTCTGCACGCTGGAAGCTGGTCTCAGATGAGAGCTTAGCCCTGGGCACCCGTACAGGGCCTGCCAGGTAATGAGGCGTCCTCATGGACAGCGTGCTCCTCCCCCTCTTGGGTGACAGCCTGCAATGTAGTGTAATCATGGTGGAGTCTGTCTGCTGTGGAGCCGCACACCCCAGCTAGTAGATCCTTAGCACAGAGTGCTATCCCAGGCAGTGGGGACGGGTCCACAGTGCCGGTCCCACCTACGCGCAGGTGTGGGCGGCATGTGGAGCGCCCTGTCATCATTGGTCGGTGCACTGTGGGCGCTGCAGGCGGCGTGTGTGCTGATAGGTCGCCGCGCATGAGCATTTAACATCGGCACACACGCACGGACACATCGCATGCACAGAGGGATTTTATTATCTAGGAGATACTATAGGGAAGGAGGGAGGTATATAACATAGAAGCCCTGTGTGAGAGCTCAGGGTTGGGTGTCCGTGCGTGTGTGCTGATAATTGAACTGCACATGCGTGGCATGCTATCCAATCAACACAAGGCGCTCCACACACTGCCCGCGCCGCCCACATTAGCTTGCTGCCCAATCACTGCCACACACACCAGTGCACACAGCGGGCCAACCAATCATCACATGGCGCTACACGCACCGCCCACACCTGCGCGTCGGCCAATCACTGCCGCTGCTTGCAGGTTATGGTGTGCTCTCCACGCCGGAGCGCCGCCATTACTGTTCGTGCATAACACAGCCACACAGTCCCAGCACTCTGAGCCACAGACAGCAGCCGCTCCCAGCAGTCACAGCCACCAGTCGCTGCCAGCAGTCTCAGCACCACCAGTCAGTGCCAGCCGTCTCAGCCATCAGTTAGTGCCATCAGTCACAGTGCCAACAAGTCAGTGCCAGCTGTCTCAGCCACCAGTCAGTGCCAGCCATCTCAGCCATCATTTAGTGCCACTAGGCACCAATCACAGTGCCAGCAGTCTCAGCCACCAGTCACAGTGCCAGCAGTCTCAGCGACCAGTCAGTGCCAGTGCCATTTAATATAGACTGTTCCTACTAATGTTTAAGCACTACTGTTCAAGCGCCCGTTATTGTAACTGGCTTAAAGTCTAGTGGGATTATAATCAGAGCATTGGCCACAGTTGCATGACATGCTCCTTATCAGTTTCTATGAGACTTCCAAAAATAGCCGAGTGAGCATTTTCAGAAGTCACATAGAAGTGAATGTAGAGCACGTTACGCATGCAAAGCGCTCTCTTGTTTACTTTTAAGGCCCTGTTCTAGAGATAGGTATTGGTCTTAAGTGGAACCCGCACCTATATGACATTGGTAGCATATCCCAGCAATAAGCCAAAAAATTACTGAGGTGACAAAACCTCTTTAACTGATACTGAAAAAATTATGACTCACAGTTGCACATCTTCTCTGAATCCTGATCCACTAGTTAATTAATACTCAAGTGCTATTCCAAAAGTACATCAGGTGAAGGTCTAATGGTATGGCTTCATGGTCAGGTTTTGGGATGTAGTTTTGAATGCCAAAATCAGGAGTGAATTAAATAATTTGTCATTTCTGTCCTTTTATACTTTATCTCCTTTTATAAATCATTCCTGATATTTGCTTCCAAAACTGCTTCAGGAAACCTGACTAGGAGCTTGTCAACACTTATCTACTCCCTCCTGACCTCTGCACAGGTCACAAAGAATGCCCAGAAAACTCTCCCAAAGAAGTCAATGAGGTCTTCATCTGACCATTGTGTCTATGGCCCACGTGGCTGCCATAAAGCAATTTTCTAAATGGTCTCTAAATGCAAAATCAGCTCAGGGAAGATGGCCACCCCATAATCATGTTCAGGAAATAGAATAAAAAATCTACAATCTACAAAAATCTGTTGGTATCTGGTTTTAACTGGCAGAAATAAATTTCAGTGAAACATTACCTTTCACTTTGTGCTGACATCTCGGAAGTGTTAGTCAATGCCCGCATTGTGCAGTAAAGGCATATTTAGCCCTAACCCAATCCAAGATTATTCAGACAAATGAGAATGACTTTTGTAAATATAAACATTAGTGATGCGTGATACATTTAAATTATAATGTGAAAACAAAACAAAAAAAAAAACATTAAGGTTTAATTATAAACTAAACAGGCTATACCTATGTCTGACCCCAGGGGCGTACATATAAGTCATTTGGCCCCATAGCAAGAATCTGAATTTTGCCCCTAACTCCGCCCACTACTCACCCCTGGCCCATCCCACCACCTGCCCTGGCTCCTTCCCTGCCACACCCCCATTTATGGCTCAAGGTAGATAGGGAAGAAAAATGAAAACATAAAAAGGAAAAAAACCTCCGGTATCCTAATTAAAGCAGGAATGTCCAACCAGCGGCCCTTCATCTATTGCAACTACAAGACAGGGCATGCAAGTGTTTTGCACCAACTGGAGGGCCGAAGTTTGGACATCCCTGCTGCGCTGCTCCTGCTGTGAGCGATACACTGGCCAATCAGCAGCAAGAGCATTGCACTGCTAAATGCTGATGGACCAGTGTGCAGCAAAGCCCAGCAGACAGAAGAGAGAGAGCGGCATCAGCAGGTAGGGAGGGACATCAGAGCGTGCTGTGCACACAATTTGGACGGGGGCCCTGAGTAGAGGGGAAGGGCCCGGGATGGAAGACAAGTAAGGCTACTTTCACACTAGCGTTCTGCTGTCCGCTCGTGAGCTCCGTTTGAAGGGGCTCACGAGCGGAGCAGAACGCTTCCGTCCAGCCCTGATGCAGTCTGAATGGATGCGGATCCGCTCAGACTGCATCAGTCTGGCGGCGTTCAGCCTCCGCTCCGCTCGCCTCCGCACGGCCAGGCGGACAGCTGAACGCTGCTTGCAGCGTTCGGGTGTCCGCCTGGCCGTGCGGAGGCGTGCGGATCCGTCCAGACTTACAATGTAAGTCAATGGGAACGGATCCGCTTGAAGATGACACCATATGGCTCAATCTTCAAGCGGATCCGTCCCCCATTGACTTTACATTGAAAGTCTGAACGGATCCGCTCAGGCTACTTTCGCACTTAGAAATTTTTTTAAGTTATTAATGCAGACGGATCCGTACTGAACGGAGCCTCCGTCTGCATTAATATGATCGGATCCGTTCAGAACGGATCCGATCAAGCGCTAGTGTGAAAGTAGCCTAAGCCTCATCAATTATATTAGCTAGTAGCCCGATATTAGCTAGTAGTGTAGCATACTAGCAATCATAAGTCTGCAGGAGGTGGTGTCACCGTCACTCCCAGATTAAGTGTTAGAAGGTCGGAGAGGCTGTCTGCATGTGATGTCATCTGACAGCCTCTTTTTATTTCACTTTGTTGTTGATGGTAATGACCACTCCTCTAGTCAGGTGCAGCATAGTGGTCATTACTATTTAGTCTGGCTACTCCCTTCACTCCTTGCAGTCTATAGCTTCATTTTCAAGTGGAAGAGCTGGTGTGTGTTGTCTCCTCTGGTGTTCCTGCTATTTCTTCTACTTCAGGAGTTAAGTGTCTCATTCATTTGTATTTGTTTTGTGTTGTTTCCCCTGCCTTCTGGTATCTGATCTGAGTCAAGACCCCTGTTCCTTCAGCTTAAGGAACAGGTCATCTTTGGGCCCTATCACTACCTCATGGCTTTGCAGGGTAGTCAGGATTTAGGTTCCAGTGAATGAACGGTCCTACCACTGAGGTCCGTTCATTCGGTGTTTGGTGTGGTGTTCCCACCCACACCTCGTTGTGACACAGCCAAAATCACCATTTTTTTGTATCAGTGCAGCAATGGATCCAATCCCTGCACTGGTCGGACAACTACAGGAGTTGTAATTCAAGATGAAAAATAGAAGAGGCGGCACTCACCAGTGCTGATAAAAAAGATCCTTTATTCATCCAACTCAGCATTTGGGCAGGAGCATACAGTGTCAAGGTATACAGAAAGGTTCCCTCCGGTCGGTGGACGAGTTTTTCAGAGCTCTGGGTTTGATTTACGATGACCCGGATCGGCAGGGAAAGTGGTCTGCGAAGATATACTGCTCTGATTTTAGAAGATGAGCTACGGATACGGAGTGGAATGATCCAGCTTTGCGTAGTCAATTCTGTCAGGGATTTACTGAGAGGCTGAAAGACGCGTTGGCCTTTCACGAGAATCCTGAGTCTTTTGAGGCAGCCATGTCACTTGCTGTACGTATAGATAGACGTCTGAGAGAGAGATCTAAAATCCTTCATTCTCAGGAGGTACTATCATATGAATTGGCGGCTCCCTCTGATACTTTGGGTGGAGAGACTCTTGAGTTTTTTACGCCTTGTGATGAGCCTATGCAGCTAGGGGGAGCTACTCCTGGGACCGCTGGTAAGAGCTTTGGTCATATGAAGGGGGTCTGTTTTTGTTGTGGAAAGAAGGGACATTTTGTGATTAAAAGATAAGGTAAAAACAAGAAAAAGATGTTTAATCCCCAAGTTACTATTGGTGGTGTGGGTTGGGAGCAAGAATAATTACTTTTGTCTTTTACTGGTAATACCATATTTCTCCTGTCTGCCGAGGTGGCGCTAGAGTCCAAAACTGTGGAAATCAAAGTATTTATCAACAGTGGGGCAGGGGTTAACCTGATTGATGGACAGTTCGTTCGTATGCATGGTTTGACTACTAGAGCACTAGAGAAAAGTATTTCTGTCTTTGCAATTGATTCAGCACCTCTTACCCAAAAATGCCTGTCGCAGGTGGTGAATGACATTCATTTAAGAGTGGGTGATTTTCATCAGGAATCTATCTCATGTTATGTGTTGGAGGGTCTGCCTGCTCCATTGGTGTTAGGTCTACCGTGGTTAAGCAAACATAACGCTACCATTGATTGGCAAGCGAGACAGATTCTCGATTGGAGTGAATTTTGCATAGATAACTGTCCTAATACATCATTCTCTGTGGTCACCACTAAAGATGTACCCTCGTTCATTTCAGAATTTTCTGATGTTTTTTCTGAGAGTAGTAACCAGGAGTTACCTCCGCATCGGGAATGTGATTGTTCCGTCAATCTTATTCCCGGAGCTAAACTGCCCAAATCTCAGTTGTATAATTTTTCGGAACCCGAAAGAAAGGTTATGCGAGAATATATATCCGAGAGTTTGGCGAAAGGACATATCAGACCATCCAAATCCCCTGTAATTGCTTGCTGGCTTTTTCTTTGTAAAAAAGAAAGACGGTACCCTGAAGCTGTCACGGTGGGGAGTGGGGGAAACTCCCCACCATTTTATAAGAGCTGTTACTAAGCCCGTAAACAAGGAAAGGGAGCAGGTCACCTCCTACAGCCGCCCTAATCCTGACCCTGATCTCCTGACCGTATGAGCGCCCCTTAAAGGTGGGAGGGCTCGTACACTCGAACCTGGATCCTGCTGACCCTAACGGTCCCTTGCATAGAGGTCAGGAATAGGAGACAACCGATTCCTCAAGGAAACAGATGAACCGAAGTCTCCAGTGGCCTAGCAACAGAAGGGAAAATATACAATCAGCAGCAACTGAACGGCAGGTAAGCACCTGGAGAAACAACAGCACACCAAAACATCAAACACTTACCTGCCGCAGCAAAGATGGAAAAACCACACCAAAACAACTTGGATCCCCCATGCGGACACTGATGCAAGGTGGCTCCAGGCAAGGCTGCTAATATCTTTAGGTTCACCCCTCCGGGAAACCAATGGGGCCCCCTTCCGGAGGCCACAACAGACAGGGGAAAATGTCAATCATCCATGCAGATCACCACACCAAACCGACCAGACATGGAACACCAGACATGATATAAACAACTAAACCCCAACATAAACCACACCAAATAACGTAACAGGTGAGGAGGGGAAAGGAGACAAAGGGTGACAAACGATGTCCAAATAGGATGCCCTCACACTGGAAAGATGACACATCCAGAAACTTAAACAGGCGAACAACCATCTGACCTTCAGGCTCACAACACAGTATAAGAAGAGCCAGAGGTCACACCCAGCTCCACCAAGCACACAACTTAACCCCGAACACACCATGATGGGAAGGAACATAAAACTTAAAGAGGAAGTATCAAAACATGCAAAATAACATGTAGCCACCAGCAACAAGCATGCACAGCAAAACTGTCATGGTCCACTATACCAGACCATGACACAGCCATGACAGAGGTCATGTCTGGACTTCTGTGAGCTCAACCGTATTACCGTCCGTGATCCTTACCCTCTTCCTTTAATCCTGGATTTGTTTAATCAGATTGTCGGTGCCAAGTTGTTATCTAAGTTGGATCTGAGGGGGGCTTATAATCTGGTAAGGATCAAGGAGGGGAATGAGTGGAAGACTGCATTTAATACCCCTGAGTGCCATTTTGAGAATCTGGTCATCCCTTTTGGGCTAACAATGCTCCAGCGGTTTTACAGATTTACCTAATTCTTCAGGGAAAACTGTGATTCTGGTTGTTGATCGATTTAGTAAGATGGCGCACTTTATAGCATTACCAGGTCTTCCAAATGCTAAAACTCTTGCACAGGTGTTTGTTGACAACAACGTGAAACTACATGGTATTCCCTTGGATAGGGTGTCTGATAGAGGGAATCAGTTTGTTTCCAAATTCTGGAAGGCGTTCTGTACTCATCTGGGGGTACAATTGTCCTTCTCTTCGGCCTTTTAGCCTCAGTCGATTTAATTTGGAATTAGAAATCGCCAAGATAATTGACTCCCGAGTTCTCAGTAGATCTGTCATGCCCAACTCTGATGATGTGCGGAGGTCGGCCAGGATAGCAGCACGAGTTTAGTTTTTGTTTTGGAGCCGTGCTGGATCCGCCTCTCATCAAGTGCACTGGGTGGGGTCATTAGTTTAAAAAGTATACCAGCCCAGTGCTCTGGGCGGATTATACTAATCATTGTGGTCTTGGAAGCTAGGAAGAAAGGTTGGCTGTCTGCTCCAGCTCAGGAAGATAAGTGTTATTTCAAGTTTGGTTGTTTTGTGTCATCTATCCCATCCAGGTTCTGTGCGAGCAGGCTGCTCCTATTTCCCTACTTCACCATCTCAGGGAATTCAGGGTTTTGTCAGCCCAGGCACGGGGACACCTCATACCTACCTTAAAGGTCTGTAGGTGGGCTGAGCAGTGCAGGGAAAGAGGTCAGGGATTAGTTAGGAGGTGACCCTTCCCCTGTGTCTCGCCCAGAGCCTGGTTGGTGCGTTATCTGTTAGACTGAGTGTACGTCCGCCGTGACATTATAATCCGCCATACTGTGACTGCCATCACTCAGCGCTTTTGTGATGGCGTCAATTGATGCACTGGTTGACCGCATGCAGGGTTTATCCCTAGAGGTTGCGGATCTGCGTAGTTCGGTCACACAGTGTCAGAGGGTTCTGGCATCAGGTACAGGTCAAATTGGTGGGGAGCCTAAAGTCGCTCTTCCCGAGAAATTTACAGGGGGTACGGATGATTTTTTCTGCTTTAAAGAGTCATGCAATTTGTACTTTCGACTGCGTCCATTTTCGTCAGGTAATGAAGATCAGAGGGTTGGTGTCATCATGTCTTTGCTTAAAGGGGACGTGCAATCCTGGGCTTTTTCTCTGCCGCCCGGTTCTCTGGCTCTCCGGTCGGTGGAGGAATTTTTCAAAGCCCTGGGATTGATTTACGATGACCCAGATCGGGTCTCAATGGCAGAATCTAGATTGCGTAACTTACTACAGGGTAAGCATACCTCAGAGGGTTACTGCACAGAGTTTAGGAGGTGGGCTACTGAGTCGGGGTGGAACGACCCCGCGTTACGTAGTCAGTTTTGTCAGGGGTTATCTGAAAGGTTGAAGGATGCCCTGGCTTTTCATGAGTACCCGGATACTTTAGAGAATGCAATGTCTTTGGCTATACGGTTGGATAGACATATCAGAGAGAGGTGTAAGGGTCCCTCCGTGCAGGGGATCTCTCCTGCGTGTGGTTTTGTTTCTCCTACTGCCCAGGGTGATATTACTCATAACTCTGGGGTAGGGGAGGAATCCATGCAGTTAGGTCAGATATCTTGCCATTCTGATAGTAGAGACTTTAGAAAAGTGCACAATCTATGTAACTATTGTGGAAAGAGGGGTAATTTTGTTTTTTCTTGTCCTTATGTTAAATCACAGGTGGAAGAGAAAAAGAAAAAAGAAAAAAAAACTTCCCTCACACTTCGTAGTATGAATGGTGTGGTGGAGCAGACAGGTATGCAAGCTCCCTGCAGTTCCCATTTTCTCCTTTCAGCTATGGTGGCTCTAGAGTCAAAAAATGTGTTTGTTGATGTATTCCTTGATTGTGGTGCTGGGGTAAACCTAATTGACTTTCTTTTTCTTCAAGGCCTGGGACTAAGTACTTGCACATTAGAGAACGAGATTCGTGTTTTTGCAATTGATTCTTCCCCTCTTTCTCAAAGGAGCCTTACTCACATTGTTCATGGCATTCACTTAAGGGTGGGTGATTCACATGCTGAAATTATTTCTTGTTTTGTCATGAAGGATTTGCCAGCTCCTATAGTTTTGGGGTTGTCATGGTTGACTAGACATAACCCAATTATAGACTGGCAAGCGAAACAAATCATTGGTTGGAGCGAGTTTTGTTCAGATAATTGTCTTGGCACATCTATCTCTGGTGTGTCCATTACGACTTTACCTCAGTATCTCTCGGATTTTGCGGATGTCTTTTCGGAGGGTGGGGCTCAGGAATTCCCCCCTCATCGAGACTATGATTGTCCAGTTAATCTTATTCCTGGGGCTAAGTTGCCAAGGTCTCGGCTTTACAACCTCTCTCAACCCGAAAGAGAGGTCATGCGAAAGTATGTCGCCGAGAGTTTGGCAAAGGGTCATATTAGACCATCTAAGTCTCCAGTGGCAGTAGGTTTGTTCTCTGTGAAGAAAAAAGATGGATCACTGAGACCGTGTTTGGATTTCCGGGAATTGAACTGTATTACAGTCCGGGATCCATATCCCCTGCCTTTGATCTCCGATCTTTTTGATCAGATTGTTGGAGCCAAGGTGTTCTCCAAGTTGGATTTGAGAGGAGCCTACAATCTGATCAGGATCAAGGAGGGGGATGAGTGGAAAACGGCCTTCAATACGCACAAGGGTCATTTTGAGAACCTGGTGATGCCTTTTGGGTTGACAAACGCGCCAGCAGTATTTCAGCGATTCGTCAATGACATTTTTCATCACTTGTGGGGAGGTTCGTAGTAGTTTACCTGGATGACATTTTAATTTATTCCCCTGATCTGAAGACCCATCAGGATCATGTGAGACAGGTTTTGACGATCCTTCGGGAGAATAAGTTATATGCCAAATTGGAGAAATGTTTGTTTGCGGTGCAAGAGCTTCCGTTCTTGGGATACATGCTTTCTGATTCTGGTTTTCGTATGGACCCGGAAAAGGTCCGGGCGGTTCTGGAGTGGGACCGACCAGAGAATCAGAAAGCTTTGATGCGGTTCTTGGGGTTTACGAATTATTATAGAAAATTTATTTCGAATTATTCTACCCTAGAAAAAC
Organism: Bufo bufo; assembly: GCF_905171765.1. NCBI lineage: Eukaryota > Metazoa > Chordata > Amphibia > Anura > Bufonidae > Bufo > Bufo bufo. The sequence continues at coordinate 61,582,405 of NC_053389.1, forward strand.
CTCTTACTGATATGACCAAGAAGGGCGCCGATGTCTCTGTCTGGTCGGATGAGGCATTGCAGGCCTTTTCGGCTGTTAAGGAGCGTTTTGCGTCTGCTCCCATTCTGGTGCAGCCGGATGTGTCTCAGCCATTCGTAGTGGAGGTTGATGCATCAGAGGTGGGTGTTGGGGCGGTGCTGTCACAGGGTTCATCTCCTGGCAAGTGGGTCCCATGTGCCTTCTTCTCGGTCGCCGAGAGGAATTATGATGTTGGAGATAGAGAGTTGTTGGCTATCAAGTTGGCCTTTGAGGAATGGCGTCACTGGTTAGAGGGGGCGTCTCACCCCGTTACGGTGTATACTGACCATAAGAATTTGGCTTATCTGCAATCTGCCAAGCGTCTGAACCCTAGGCAGGCCAGATGGTCACTGTTTTTTACCAGGTTCAATTTCGTGGTTACCTTTTGCCCAGGGGTCAAGAACGTCAAGGCAGATGCCTTGTCTCGCAGCTTTCCTGGGGGAGGTGATTCAGAAGATCCGGTGCCAATTTTGGCGGATGGGGTGGTGGTCTCCGCTCTGTACCCTGAATTGGAGATGGAGGTGTTGGGAGCCTAGGAGGGGGCTCCTGGTTCTTGTCCCCCAGGGAGGTTGTTTGTTCCTGAGGGCCTACGATACAAGGTGTTCAAGGAACATCACGATACTGTTCTCGCTGGACATCCTGGTGGTAAGTCCACCTGTGATCTAGTATCCCGGATGTTCTGGTGGCCAAGGTTACGTAAGAGCATTGAGAATTACGTGACAGCTTGTGAAACCTGCGCTCGTTCAAAGGTTGCTCATACTCGACCGCCTGGTTCATTTCTTCCATTGTCTATTCCATCTCGTCCTTGGACGCATTTGTCAAAACCTGGAGGTGCTTTGTGGCTGAGAATCAGGAGGACTGGTCCTCATTCTTGTCCTTAGCAGAATTTGCGTTGAATAACCGTAGGCAGTCGCCATTTTTTGGCGCATACGGTTTCCATCCTCAGTTTGGTACCTTTTCTGGGTCTGGTTCCTCTCGGATGCCAGAGGAGGAGAGATTCTCTTCTGCCCTATCCTCTATCTGCCGGTGGATTCAAGGGAATTTGGAGAGTATGGGTGAGAGGTATAAACGAATGGCTGACAAGAGACGTATGACTGGTCCGGACCTGTGTGTGGGTGATCTGGTGTGGTTGTCCACTAAGAATATCAAATTGAGAGTTCCATCTTGGAAACTGGGTCCAAGATTTACTGGTCCATATAAAATTTCTGCGGTGATCAATCCTGTGGCGTTTCGGCTGGATCTTCCGCAGACTTGGAGGATCCATGATGTGTTCCACAGGTCTTTACTAAAAAAAATACGTGAGACCGATGGAACCATCGCCATTGCCTCCTCCTCCTGTTCTAGTCGAGGGAGCTTGAGATCTCCAGGATTCTCGACTCGAGAGTTCTTCGGGGTTCCCTTCAGTACCTGGTGCACTGGAGAGGATACGGTCCTGAGGAGAGGATGTGGGTTCCGGCGTCGGATGTCAACGCCAGCCGACTGGTTAGGGCCTTTCATAGGTCCCATCCAGATAAGGTTGGTCCGGGGTGTCCTGAGGTCACCCGTAGAAGGGGGGGGTACTGTCATGCCCCACTCTGACGATGTGCAGAGGTCGGCCAGGATAGCAGCACGAGTTTAGTTTTTGTTTTGGAGCCGTGCTGGATCCGCCTCTCATCAAGTGCACTGGGTGGGGTCATTAGTTTAAATAGTATACCAGCCCAGTGCTCTGGGCGGATTATACTAATCATTGTGGTCTTGGAAGCTAGGAAGGAAGGTTGGCTGTCTGCTCCAGCTCAGGAAGATAAGTGTTATTTCAAGTTTGGTTGTTTTGTGTCATTTATCCCATCCAGGTTCTGTGCGAGCAGGCTGCTCCTATTTCCCTACTTCACCATCTCAGGGAATTCAGGGTTTTGTCAGCCCAGGCACGGGGACACCTCATACCTATCTTAAAGATCTGTAGGTGGGCTGAGCAGTGCAGGGAAAGAGGTAAGGGATTAGTTAGGAGGTGACCCTTCCCCTGTCTCTCGCCCAGAGCCTGGTTGGTGCGTTATCTGTTAGACTGAGTGCACGTCCGCCGTGACAAGATCCCTTGATGTCCTCTGACAGCCTCTTTTAATTTCACTTTGTTGTTGATGGTAATGACCACACCTCTAGTCAGGTGCAGCATAGTGGTCATTACTATTTAAGTCTGGCTACTCCCTTCACTCCTTGCAGTGTCTAGCTTCATCTGCAAGTGGAAGAGCTGGTGTGTGTTGTCTCCTCTGGTGTTCCTGCTATTTCTTCTACTTCAGGAGTTAAGTGTCTCATTCCTTTGTATTAGTTTTGTATTGTTTCCCCTGCCTTCTGGTATCTGGTCTGAGTCAAGACCCCTGTTCCTTCAGCTTAAGGAACGGGTCGTCTTTGGGCCCTATCACTACCTCAGGGCATTGCAGAGTAGTCAGGCTTTAGGTTCCAATGAATGACCTCCACTGAGGTCCGTTCATTCGGTTAGAAGTCAGGGCTAGGGTTAGGATTCATTAGGTGGTGACCTTTTGCTCTCCCTAGCTTCTAGGCCAGATACCTCCACCCCCTCTTGTGTTTGGTGTGGTGTTCCCTCCCACACCTCGTCGTGACGGGTGGGGCCTTTCATGCGCTCCGGGCCCCTGCCACAGGCCACATAGCAGATGCGTGATCTGTCTATATTGGCAGTACGCCACTGTCTGACCCATGAGAGAGCTGGTGAATATCCTGGTGGAGCCCCGGCTATGACTGGGCCCATGGGATGGTGAACATAGCTGAAATAACTTACAGCAACTCGTTCCCTGAGATACTTCTGTTCCAGCTCTGCCATCCAGCATCAAGATGCAGTGTGCAGCAGGCACCTGAAGCAGAAGATACTTGGGGAGCAAGGAATGGGTAGCACAAACAGTCGTCTGATCTGGTAAAACAGTAAACAATATCCTCTGGTCCGTGGTCTGTTTCTTTTTAGGGTTTTGTCTGTTTTCTAATTTATTAATCGATCTGTTCTTGGGTTACTGAATTATTTAGGGGTCTAATCTGGGTTCTGCAAATGCCATGCTTTCTGCAGTCTGACAGGTTCTGTCAATAAAAGTGCAGAGGATGCTGCAGTTGCAGAGAGGTCTGAGACTCTAGGTGTAATGGTAATGCCCCCATTACTCCTAGAGGCTTATTTACATGTATTAAAACCTCATTTTTCTCAGCTATGTGGGCACATATGAACATGAGACCAACACATATGCCTTTAGCGGTCAAGTGCACATGTAACAGGTCAGCCAGTGTCATAGGTACAAATCTGCTGACAGATGCCCTTTAATATTAGGGTTCTTATTTGAGATGTTATTTAATTTTGGGGTCTGGACTGGTCTTATTAACCCCTTAGTGACCAGTCTGGCTTGACCCTTAGTGACTAAGCATTCCAATACCCTTATATAGAAAAAATAGTTCCAATACGTGTGGCAATGGTATGTTGCAGCGATTCCCAAATGTGAAGTGGGTACAAGTCACAGTTCAGAATATGCGTTTTCGAGGGACCTCGCGTTCCCTATCCAGAAGGTTGCACCTCTTCAATCTCAGAACATCCAATACTTTAGACACAAGCAAGTTATCAGGTCCCACTGTCACCAAACCAGGACTCCTATGCGATGTCAGAAAATATGCAAATAGTGAAGCACTGCAGATCACCAGAAATTTCTTGTGTGATTGTACTCACAAGCGCAGCTTGGTATATAGGGCAGAATTGTTAAGACAGCTCTGACTGTTTGTTTTATCTCATGTTTGTGAGTATAATTTTATACGCCGACCTTGCTAGTGGTGCTTCACTATTGGAGCGATTATATGTTTTAGTGGCGGTGAAGGAGGACGAAAAGGAGGAGAGCCGTGGAGTGTATATGATGTGCCTATATACCAAGCTGCGCTTGTGAGTACAATCACACAAGAAATTTGGTCATCTGCAGTGCTTCACTATTTGCGTATTCTCTGACATCCCATAGGAACCCTGGTTTGGTGACAGTGGGACCTGATAACTTGCTTGATTCCAATGCCCTTACCTGTTTTATATTTCATTCTATGGAGCTGAGGGCTTGATTTTTGTGGGATGACTTTTAGAGTCCATTCTTACCTTTTTATCACTGGAAAAAATGGAAAAAACTGCAATTCTGGCTTTTTTTTTAAATGGTGCGGTTTGTTATAGGTGCAGAAATGTCAAATATGAGGAGGGGATTTTATTTTTGCATTTTTTTTCTATTTAAAATAATTATTTTCCAAAGGAAAATGGCGCATTTTTTAATTTGTAGATTTTTTTTATTTAATGAAACTTTATTTAACTTAATTAACCATTTACTAGTCCCACAACGGGATTTTAACAGGCGATCTGATCATTTCTATAATACACTGTACTACATATGCAGTACAGTGTATTACACTGTTAGTGCTATACTGACAGACATCAGAAGGCTGCACCAGATAGGTGCAGCTTAATGGGCATACACTGCAGAAAAGCCTGGGACCTTCATTATGCACCCAGCTCCCATAGTTAGACACCCTGCAATTTCTTTTGCTTAGATGCCATGCTATTGAACATGCCATCTAAGGGGTTAAACAATGCAGTTATTCCAGTTCTGGGCAGCTAGAACAGAAGCCAGACTCTCATGTGAGATCTTCACTCTTGCTCTGTGCTGTATGGAGACCTGTACAGCACTTACAGTCGTGGCCAAAAGTTTTGAGAATTAGATAAATATTGGAAATTGGAAAAGTTGCTGCTTAAGTTTTTATAATAGCAATTTGCATATACTCCAGAATATTATAAAGAGTGATCAGATGAATTGCATAGTCCTTCTTTGCCATGAAAATTAACTTAATCCCAAAAAAACTTTCCACTGCATTTCATTGCTGTCATTAAAGGACCTGCTGAGATCATTTCAGTAATCGTCTTGTTAACTCACGTGAGAATGTTGACGAGCACAAGGCTGGAGATCATTATGTCAGGCTGATTGGGTTAAAATGGCAGACTTCACATGTTAAAAGGAGGGTGATGCTTGAAATCATTGTTCTTCCATTGTTAACCATGGTGACCTGCAAAGAAACGCGTGCAGCCATCATTGCGTTGCATAAAAATGGCTTCACAGGCAAGGATATTGTGGCTACTAAGATTGCACCTCAATCAACAATTTATAGGATCATCAAGAACTTCAAGGAAAGAGGTTAAATTCTTGTTAAGCAGGCTTCAGGGCATCCAAGAAAGTCCAGCAAGCGCCATGATCGTCTCCTAAAGAGGATTCAGCTGCGGGATCGGAGTGCCACCAGTGCAGAGCTTGCTCAGGAATGGCAGCAGGCAGGTGTGAGCGCATCTGCACGCACAGTGAGGCGAAGACTTTTGGAAGATGGCCTGGTGTCAAGAAGGCCAGCAAAGAAGCCACTTCTCTCCAAAAAAAAACATCAGGGACAGATTGATCTTCTGCAGAAAGTATGGTGAATGGACTGCTGAGGACTGGGGCAAAGTCATATTCTCCGATGAAGCCTCTTTCCGATTGTTTGGGGCATCTGGAAAAAGGCTTGTCCGGAGAAGAAAAGGTGAGCGCTACCATCAGTCCTGTGTCATGCCAACAGTAAAGCATCCTGAGACCATTCATGTGTGGGGTTGCTTCTCATCCAAGGGAGTGGGCTCACTCACAATTTTGCCCAAAAACACAGCCATGAATAAAGAATGGTACCAAAACACCGTCCAACAACAACTTCTTCCAACAATCCAACAACAGTTTGGTGAAGAACAATGCATTTTCCAGCACGATGGAGCACCGTGCCATAAGGCAAAAGTGATAACTAAGTGGCTCGGGGACCAAAACGCTGACATTTTGGGTCCATGGCCTGGAAACTCCCCATATCTTAATCCCATTGAGAACTTGTGGTCAATCCTCAAGAGGCGGGTGGACAAACAAAAACCCACTAATTCTGACAAACTCCAAGAAGTGATTATGAAAGAATGGGTTGCTATCAGTCAGGAATTGGCCCAGAAGTTGATTGAGAGCATGCCCAGTCGAATTGCAGAGGTCCTGAAAAAGAGGGGCCAACACTGCAAATACTGACTCTTTGCATAAATGTCATGTAATTGTCGATAAAAGCCTTTGAAACGTATGAAGTGCGTGTAATTATATTTCACTACATCACAGAAACAACTGAAACAAAGATCTAAAAGCAGTTTAGCAGCAAACTTTGTGAAAACTAATATTTGTGTCATTCTCAAAACTTTTGGCCACGACTGTACACTAGGCTGCCATAATAGGGTGGCAGCCTAGCCTAGGGCCTGTTAGTGACTGTTGTAAAAAGACATATTGATGGTCACTAACAGGTTAATTTAGACATCTGGACTGGGGTCTGATTTAATTTTGGGGTCTGTTCTAGAGCTTGATTTACAGTATTTTGGTGTCTGGACTAGGGTCTGATTAATTTAGGGGCTTGGTCTATGATCTAAATTATATCTGTTTTACTTTGGGGTCTGGTCTGAGGTCTAAATTATTTAAGGGGTCTGATCTGGGGTCTAATTAATTTTGGCTCTGGTCTGGGGTATCATTACTTCAATGCATTGGTCTGTGGTCTGTATTTTTTTAGGGGCCTGGTCTGTGGTGTGACTACTTGAAGACGTTTGTCTGGCATCTGAATTAATTTAGGGGTCTGTTCTGAGGTAAAAAATTTTACAGGTCTTGTCAGTGGTTTGATTAAGTCGGTGTTTGATGTACGGAAAATGGATCAGATTTGATTTTGGGATCTGGAATCCTAATTAATTTAGGAGTCTATTTAATGTTAGTATATGGCCTTGGGTTTGATGTATTTGGCGGTCTGGTCTGGGAGTCTGAATTAAATTAGGGTTCTGGTATGGGATCCTGCTTTGAAAAGAAGAATGCGCTATTCACTTGAATTGTGTAGTGCTGCATTTCTCTTCATAATGGGTAGCCAGGATGCTGCTATGAAGGGAAAACAGTGAAGGAGATGCAATGCTAATGCTTTGGTACTGGTGCTATGGAAATGACTGCTGGGAGACATATTAAAAAGTGGAGTGATGCTACACGTGATGTTTGTATGTAATTGTATATAATTAAGATGGGAATCAATAAAATCTGAATTAATACCACTGGTGGGGACCTTGTTATCCCAGTACGACATTGAAAATAAACCCGTTATATAAACAAACTGGTTCATTGCAAAATAAATAATAGCTTTAACCCCTTGCCTGTCACGATTTTATACGTTGTGGCAGTAGGCTCTTATCTGTAACCCGACATATAAAAGTGTTAGGTTTCATTGCGATCTGCCGGCGCCCCATGGAGCTGCAGATCGGTTTGCCCATTGTGTCATTAAACAGCTGCGTTCTCAGTAAGGAGTGCCAAGACCAGCAGAAGCAGTCTCGCTTCATGGCATTGTTGTAGCACCCTTCTACAGCGATCCATCCCGGTGTAAAATGTAAAAGCTGGCAGGAGAGTTCTTCTTGATGTGAGAGCGACCACTGCTGGCTGTGAATTGACCTCTTCCTGTCCTTTAAAAAAATAAAATAATAACAATGATAATAATAATAATAATAGTTACAAAATTAATAAAAACTGAAATAAAGAAAATAAAAAAGTTATAGTTACTAGTTTTAGAAATAGTATAGAAGACTACATACACACATACACACATTTCCCCCTTTTTTTTATTTAAAAATAAAATAAAAATATATATTTATTGGTTTTAGCAATAGTATAGCAGACTTTGTTTGTGTAAAATATACAAACGTACACCCCATTTTTTTCCTTTTTGTTTTCTAAAAAAACGTAAAAACCTAGGTATTTGTTTAGCTATATTTAGTATAGTGGGGTGGAGAGTTTATGTGTAAAATATGCATTTTTTTTCTCATTTATAATTTTTTTTTTAAAAGTTAACACTTAAAGTGTCCAATTTCACTTTAGGGGAACAACATGAAAAAAAAGTCAATTTTGGACGGGCTTGTAATGTTTTGCCAGTACGACATCTGTACTGGCAGTACGGTGCCATAGAACCAGCAGTAGAAAAATAGGCTGCCAAAATCCAAAATGCACTCTAGTCCTTAGAAGTCTTGTAGTGGGCTCAGTCTTTAGATAAACTACACAAATAGCGTCCATTTTCATGGTGCAAACATACGGTAAATGGTTTTGTAACAAAAAAAATTATAAGAAAGGAAAAATATAATTTTTTTCACAATTTTCAGTTTTTCTTAAATATTTTTTAAAACAAAATATGATATCTGACATCTAATGGCACAAAAAAGGTCTAAAGTGTCCCATGAAAAATAATATTAAATACATGTAGGTTGGCTCAGAAATGAATTAGTTATTTGCAGTTTGATATGCCCATTGCCACAACTGAAAATTGGCCTGGTAAGGAAGGGGGATAAACACTCCGGTAGTGAAGTAGTTAAAATATAGGAACAGAAGTTCAGCAGCCCACAGCAGATTTAGCAGAGACCTGCTCCTATATACAGTAGTATCTAGTGACTGCAGTGATAGGCTCCAGTTACTGTATAAGAATCCGAATAAACAGAAAAACTGCAGCATGCCAATCTATTTCATGCCACAAAAAGTGGAACTTAATTCACTAAATATGCAACGTTTCAATCCATGCTCATAAAACAGCTTAAAAAAAAAAACCACCTACTGTATCATAACTTTAAAACATGCCAATTAAGGAAACAGAAGTACGGTATTTTTCAGCCTATAAAACGCACCTCTGTATACTAAAATACTAGGAAAGCGTTACTTTGAAACTATTACCTCAATTAACCAAATAATCACTGCTGAAACTTCTTGCAAGACCATTGCTTAGGCTATATTAAGCTAATTATCTATCCTTATCTATTTCCACACGCCCCCTTTCCTTATTAACCCTTTCGATACTATCTTACCATTTTAACCTACCAACCTTGCTATAAATCCTTCTTACTTTTAAATTTATCCCAGCAATCAACTTTAACTTTGTCCCACTACATTCTTTTCATCACTATTGGTGGTAGGTAGGAAAGGAACTTATGGAGAAGAAGCTATTGGTGATGGATAGGATAGGAACATTGTTGCTTTAAAGTATCAACTGACAGCTAGTAAAGTGTAGTGTGAACATAATAGCGCCAAAGAGACAACCATGTTCACTCCTACTGAAGCCGTGAAACCTGTGACATCTGTGACAAATTGCCCTTGTGTAAGAACTGCCTGTCCATGCATGCTGAGAACTGTGTTTAATGCATTTGAACTTGAATCTTCAGTAAAAGAGTTGTTTGCTGATAATCTGGCCTACTTATTTCCTGCACTGCTATGCACATTGCACCGACATCCATCGCTGCACCTCAAATCTGCCAACACCAAGGGCATCACAACTGTCCTCCTGTAGGTAAACTCCCCAAACCAGGGTATGCCCTGAAAGGAATAAAGGTAGAAGTCAATTTTCAGTGAGGATTTGAAGAATTGCAGGGTTGGAGAATGTCTGACAGAATGGGGTAGGGAATTCCAAAAGAAAAGAACAGCACAAGAGAAGAGCGTATAAACGTTTGAGATTGTTGTCAAGGATAGGCTACAGGTTGAATGTGAGGTGATATCTGTGAATTAGAAATAGATGGACACAGAAGAATTGGATTGGGCTTTGTAGGTTACAGTGAGGATTTTGAATTGGATACATTATGTGAACGGCAGCTAGTGGTTGGCCTGAAAGAGTATGGTGGCACTTGAGGATAGGTAGGAGACGTAGAGTCATCACTACAGCCACTACATCTATATCCTCAAGAGAATATAGATGTAGTGGCTGTTACTGAGACGTGGTTCAAGGGGAGTAATGACTGGGATATAACAATACCAGGGTTCTCTCTATACAGGAAAGACAGATAAGGCAAGAAGGGGAGGGGTGGCCCTGTATGTGAAAGATAGCATAAAATCAAATTTGATACAAGTTAGCGAGAACAATTTAGAGTCAGTTTGGGTTACCTTGCAGCTTGATAATCATAAGGTAACTCGTGTAGGTGTGATATATAGACCACCTAGCCAAGTGAAAGAATTAGATGATATACTAGTTGAGGAAATAGCTAAAATGACATTGAAGGGGGAAGTTATCATTATGGGAGACTTCAATCTTCCTGATGTAAACTGGAAAACCAAAATAGCTAGTTCTGCCAGGAGTACAGATATTCTAACTTCCCTACTGGGATTATCTCTACAGCAAGTAGTTGAGGAGCCAACCCGGAAGGAGGCCATTTTAGATTTAGTATTCACAAATGGGAATTTGGTATATGATATTACTGTAGGGGAAAGCTTGGGATCTAGTGATCACCAGTCAGTGTGGTTTACTATAAGTACAGTGACTGAGTCACACCACACAAAAACAAAAGTTTTAGATTTTAGAAAAACAGACTTTTCTAAAATTAGATTAGTGGTATACGAGTCCCTATCAGATTGGAACAGTTTCATTGGAGTCCAGGAGAAATGGGACTACTTAAAAGTGTCACTATTGAAGGCAACAGAAAATTGCATTAGGCTTGTCAGTAAAAGCAAAAAAAAGGAAGAGACCACTGTGGTACTCAGCAGAAGTGGCCAAAATCATTAAAAACAAAAAGATAGCATTTAGGAATTATAAAAAAAAAAAAACGAGGATGACAGGCAAATAAGATTAGACAGAGAGAGGCCAAACAAGTTATAAGAGCTTCTAATGCACAGGCAGAAGAGAAATTAGCTCAGTCAGGGAAAAAAGGCGATAAGGCATTCTTCAGATACATAAATGAAAAAAGGAAACTAAAACAAGGAATTACCAATTTAAAAACAAAAGAAGGAAGGTATATGGAAGAAGATAAAGAACTAGCTGACTGCCTCAATGAATACTTCTGTTCAGTTTTTACAAAGGAAAATAAAGGAAAAGGACATCAGTTAGGAAAGAAGACTAATGAATCTTTTGATGCATGTGTCTTTACAGAGGAAGAGGTTCTAAGTCAGCTGTCTAAAATTAATACAAATAAGTCACAGGGGCCTGATGGGATACACCCAAAGCTATTAAAAGAGCTCAGCGGTGAACTAGCAAAACCATTAACAGATTTATTTAACCAATCACTGGCAACAGGAGTCGTCCCAGAAGATTGGAAATTAGCAAATGTTGTGCCCATTCACAAGAAAGGTAATAGGGAGGAATCGGGCAACTATAGGCCAGTAAGCCTGACATCAATAGTGGGGGAATTAATGGAAACCATACTTAAAGGGACACTGACAGGCCAAATCAGCATATATAGTTAGATATATCACATTACAGGTCTTATAGAGTCTTTTAAAAGCACATAACTATCCCCCCTGTCCACCTTATAAAGAGCGAAATATAAAGTTTTATAACCTGCATCTGCGGTCAGCAATCTGCCCAAGGGGCGGCGTTTCATGTGAAAATGCACCCAGCCAGCCTTCCCAACTGCCGTTTGTAGCCCCGCCCAGCTCATCATTATTCACTTCGCTGGGCGGCGGCTACAACTCTCCCCAGTCTGCAGCCATGCACTGTTCAGAGCTGCGCTTCAGAGCGCTGCTCACTCACATCATATAAGGGGTTAATTATAGTGCGTCTGACGGCACGGCGGGGCGCAGGCGCAGAAGAATGGGCATGAACGATGCCCGGAGGATTGAATTGCGCAGGCGCAGGATTGGGACTGGGGAGAGTTGTAGCCGCCGCCCAGCGAAGTGAATAATGATGAGCTGGGCAGGGCTACAAACGGCAGTTGGGAAGGCTGGCTGGGCTCATTTTCACATGAAACGCCGCCCCTTGGTCAGATTGCTGACCGCAGATGCAGGTTATAAAACTTTATATTTCGCTCTTTATAAGGTGGACAGGGGGGATAGTTATATGCTTTTAAAAGACTCTATAAGACCTGTAATGTGATATATCTAACTATATATGCTGATTTGGCCTGTCAGTGTCCCTTTAAGGAGAGGATTGTGGAACATCTAAAATCCCATGGATTGAAAGATGAAAAACAGCATGGGTTTACTTCAGGGAGATAATGTCAAACTAATCTTATAGATTTTTTTGATTGGGGGACTAAAATAATAGATGGAGAAGGTGCAGTAGATATCGCTTATCTAGACTTTAGTAAGGCTTTTGATACTGTCCCACATAGAAAGCTTATCAATATATTGCAGTCTTTGGGCTTGACTCCCATATTGTTGAATGGATTAGGCAGTGGCTGAGGGACAGACAACAGAGGGTTGTAGTCAATGGAGTAAATTCAGACCAAGGTCTTGTTACCAGTGGGGTACCTCAGGGATCTGTTCTGGGACCCATATTGTTTAATATCTTTATCAGCGAAATTGTAGAAGGCCTCGATGGTAAGGTGTGTCTTTTTGCTGATGACACAAAGATTTGTAACAGGGTTGATGTTCCTGGAGGGATACACCAAATAGAAACGGATTTAGGAAAACTAGAGGAATGGTCAAAAATCTGGCAACTAAAATTTAATGTTGATAAGCGCAAGATAATGCACCTGGGGCGTAAAAACCCAAAAGCAGAATATAAAATCAGTGATACAGTCCTAACCTCAGTATCTGAGGAAAGGGATTTAGGGGTCATTATTTCAGAAGACTTAAAGGTAGGCAGACAATGTCATAGAGCAGCAGGAAATGCTAGCAGAATGCTTGAGTGTATAGGGAGAGGAATTACCAGTAGAAAGAGGGAGGTGCTCATGCTGCTCTACATTTGGAGTATTGTGCTCAGTACTGGAGACCATATCTCCAGAAGGATATTGATACTTTGGAGAGAGTTCAGAGAAGAGCTACTAAACTGGTACAGTAGGTGTTTCTGACATTGTGTTTTTAGCACGACAGCGTCGCGCTGATACTCGGCGACATGGTGCCGAGATCTCGCACTCACTGGGATAGTGACAGCACATCCCAGCAAGCGCGTCATAGAAGCGACGGGAGATCCGACTTGGATTCCCGCCAATTCTACACGTGTGCGGCGTTTGTTATGAATCCTGAGGGGGAAGTCCCCGCCGGATTTTAAATAAAAATCCGGCCTGGGTCCCGCCCTCAGGAGCATACCGGGCCCTTAGGTCTGTTATGGGTTGTAAGGAGAGCCCCCCCTACGCCGAAAAAAACGGCGTAGGGGGTCCCCCTACAATCCATACCAGACCCGTATCCAAAGCACGCTACCCGGCCAGCCAGGAAGGGAGTGGGGACGAGCGAGCGCCCCCCCCCCCCCCCCTCCTGAGCCGTACCAGGCTGCATGCCCTCAACATGGGGGGTTGGGTGCTCTGGGGCAGGGGGCGCACTGCGGCCCCCCCACCTCAGAGCACCCTGTCCCCATGTTGATGAGGACAGGGCCCCTTCCCGACAACCCTGGCCGTTGGTTGTCGGGGTATGCGGGCGGGAGGCTTATCGGAATCTGGGAGCCCCCTTTAATAAGGGGGCCCCCAGATACAGGCCCCCCACCCTAAGTGAATGAGTATGGGGTACATCGTACCCCTACCCATTCACCTGCAAGAAAAGTGGTAAAAACACAAATAAACCACACAGTGTATTAAAATATTTTATTTTTCTGCTCCGGAGGCCGCCCCCTGTCTTCTTTATTAGCTCTTTTACCAGGGGGGGGCTCTTCTTCTTCCGATATCCCGACGGGTCTTCTCCGCTATCCGGGGGGTCTTCTCAACTCTCCGGGGTTCTCCTTCTGTCTTCTCCTTCTGTCTTCTCCTTCTGTCTTGTTGTCTCCTTCTGTCTTCTGTCTCCGGGGTTCTCCTTCTGTCTTCTCCGCTATCCGGGGGGGTCTTCTCAACTCTCCGGGGTTCTCCTTCTGTCTTCTCCTTCTGTCTTGTTGTCTCCTTCTGTCTTCTCCTTCTGTCTTGTTGTCTCCTTCTGTCTTCTGTCTTCGGGGTTCTCCTTCTGTTTTCGCCTCTCTCTGTTGTTGACTCGGCGCACCCCGGTTCTTCGTCTCGCGAGACTCGGCGCACCCCGATTCTTCGTCTCGCGAGACGAAGAATCGGGGTGCGCCGAGTCTCGCGAGACGAAGAACCGGGGTGCGCCGAGTCAACAACAGAGAGAGGCGAAAACAGAAGGAGAACCCCGAAGACAGAAGACAGAAGGAGACAACAAGACAGAAGGAGAAGACAGAAGGAGACAACAAGACAGAAGGAGAACCCCGGAGAGTTGAGAAGACCCCCCCGGATAGCGGAGAAGACAGAAGGAGAACCCCGGAGAGTTGAGAAGACCCCCCGGATAGCGGAGAAGACCCGTCGGGATATCGGAAGAAGAAGAGCCCCCCCCTGGTAAAAGAGCTAATAAAGAAGACAGGGGGCGGCCTCCGGAGCAGAAAAATAAAATATTTTAATACACTGTGTGGTTTATTTGTGTTTTTACCACTTTTCTTGCAGGTGAATGGGTAGGGGTACGATGTACCCCATACTCATTCACTTAGGGTGGGGGGCCGGTATCTGGGGGCCCCCTTATTAAAGGGGGCTCCCAGATTCCGATAAGCCTCCCGCCCGCATACCCCGACAACCAACGGCCAGGGTTGTCGGGAAGGGGCCCTGTCCTCATTAACATGGGGACAGGGTGCTCTGAGGTGGGGGGGCCGCAGTGCGCCCCCTGCCCCAGAGCACCCAACCCCCCATGTTGAGGGCATGCAGCCTGGTACGGCTCGGGGGGGGGGGGGGGGCGCTCGCTCGTCCCCACTCCCTTCCTGGCTGGCCGGGTAGCGTGCTTTGGATACGGGTCTGGTATGGATTGTAGGGGGGGCTCTCCTTACAACCCATAACAGACCTAAGGGCCCGGTATGCTCCTGAGGGCGGGACCCAGGCCGGATTTTTATTTAAAATCCGGCGGGGACTTCCCCCTCAGGATTCATAACAAACGCCGCACACGTGTAGAATTGGCGGGAATCCAAGTCGGATCTCCCGTCGCTTCTATGACGGCTCTGTCTCCATCGCGGCAAGCCAGCTCGGCGCTGGCTCCCGCGATGGGGCTCGTATGTGCTCAATCTCGCCGAGAAATACAGCGAGATTGACACAAAATCGGGTTCACCTACTGTACATGGATTGCAGGAGAAAACTTACCAGGAAAGATTAAAGGACCTTAACATGTATAGCTTGGAGGGGATATGATAGAAACTTTTAAATACATAAAGGGAATCAACAAGGTAACAGAGGAGAGAATATTTAAAAGAAGAAAAACTGCTACAAGAGGACATAGTTTTAAATTAGAGGGACAAAGGTTTAAAAGTAATATCAGGAAGTATTACTTTACTGAGAGAGTAGTGGATGCATGGAATAGCCTTCCTGCAGAAGTGGTAGCTTCAAATACACTGAAGGAGTTTAAGCATGCATGGGATAGGCATAAGGCCATCCTTCATATAAGATAGGGCCAGGGGCTATCCATAGTATTTAGTATATTGGGCAGACTAGATGGGCCAAATGGTTCTTATCTGCCGACACATTCTATGTTTCTATGTTTCTATGCAGCAGAATTAAGGAGAGATTTGAGGTGTTAATTGACAGTCTCAAAGGAATGCTGACACTACTCTAGAATATCAAGTATGTACTGCTTATTTGTGCCCAATCAATAACCACAAGTGGATGCAGTCAGGGATGGCTGAAAAAGTGGTTGAGTGGAAAAATCACATGGCTGCTTCCATCTTGCCAACTTTAGAAATAGAAACTGGCAGTCTGCAGTGTTTACTTACTCCATACGTGAGCAGCAAGGAATCTTCAACTGTAGAGCTGGTGTGGGACATACAAGTGGCAAGCCATCTTTAATCACAAACAACCCCTTTAATATGGATACTGTCATGCTTAGTGTTGAGGGAAGTGAGGTTCGGATCATAGATCCGAAGTCACTTTGGTCAAAACTTCGTTTGAATGCTGTGCGGAGAACCGTCTTTGTACAGCATTCAGAGGTGAAAATCATTATCTCTGAAGTCACACGAGACTTCGGTGAATACTTTCGGCATTCTATTTTTCAACTTGAAAACAATTTTAAGTCTGGGATCCGAAGTTGGCTACAAAACCTACTGGTACGTGGGTAGCAAAGCCAACTTCAGATCCTAGTTTTAAAATTGTTTTCAGGTTGAATATTCAACGTCCAAAGTTAGTCAATGAAGTTTCGTGTGACTTCAAAGATAACAAATTTCCCATACATTTGAATGCATTACGAAGACGGATGTCCGTATAGCATTTTTGACCGAAGCGACTTCAGATCTATCATCCAGAGCTCACTTCGCTAAACAATAGTCATGGTTAGCAGCTGATTTCCACTGATCCAGCTCCTAAGACCCTCAAAAAACAACTAGTTTCATAGGTGGATGTCATGGCCTGTTGAACATTTGCCTCACGTTGTCATTTTCAGGGGGAATGGAGCTTTTACATGGCATACTTAAAGGTGTTATCCAGCCCTGTACCTCACATGGATCCAGAGATCTCCTCACTCATTGCTCCAGTTGCTCTGCTAGATGAATTTCAAGCTGGCGGCTCAGAGGACGTGCCCCTTCTCAGGGATGTGTCCTTTCTGCTGGAGTTGGTGGCAATTGAAGGATAGAACTAAGAATGTATGTCAACCTCAGTGAGCTGGACAGAGAATTTAAAGAAGGGCAGACAGCAGGTGGCGCTATACAGATAGATTTCAGTGAATAACTCATTAGCTATACTACATTTTAAATTACATGCAGATACAAAAGTATTCAGATCCAGATGCTGGTTTGAAAATGTATTATACATTTTTCATGGGACAACCCCTTTAAGATGAATGGCTGCAGTGTTGAACTTGGGTGCCTAGGACCAACCAGTAAAGTTCATTCTGAGAATCCAATGAACAGCTACATACAAACACTACCTGCTCACACAGTGATAGGCAGCAGCAAGACACTCAAGATGATTAATTATTTGGGTCTCTGCAGAGATTTCGAGAAGGCAGGCCCCTGGAGAAATAAAATACTGGCTGGTAGTGATGAGCAAAGTTATGAAAAATTTGATTTGGCTGCTTTTTCAAAGTTCACAAAGAAATTTGTTTTGTTGCAAATTACTTCGTCATGAATCGCACTCCAATGTATGTAGATCACGCCGCCCCTCATCATTGAACCTCGCAGATGCCTTGTTCAACGCTGATCACAGCATCTTACCGTCACATTAAGAACTTTCAGCAGTTAATCAGGGGTTAAAAACAAAAAAATGCATACTCAATTCATCCATTTGCTCCAGAAGAGGCCATCACAGCCATCTTGATTGAAGAAAACAAGCCAAATCTCGCACACGCTGACATGATGATGTCACCACATCATCACGCTGGCAGGGCACAGTGATGTCATCACATGGTGATGTCACACATCACTCCGTATGAGATTTCACGCTGTTTATTCAATCAAGATGGCCGCCATGGCCTCTCCGTGAGCAAATGGATGAGGTGAGTATGTTTCTTTTTTACTGCCATTTCAGAAAAAATAGCTCAGCGAATCAAATTTTTCCTTTGGAAATTTGGATCAAAGTCAATTAGTTTGGCTTCGATTCACTCAACGCTGCTGGCTGGTCTGCCTCCATACCTAGAAGCCTTTTCCACCACCCGATGCATCTTTAATAAACTGGGTAGTCTCTTAACTAATCTACCCAATTGGGCTGGTTGAGATTCTGTAATCAGCCTATTTATATGCAGTACAGTGAATCTACTGTGCCATGTGCCACTTGTGCAAGTGGTGGGAGACTGGGGGCCCACCCCTACTCAAGGGCCCACCCAGGGGATTTACATACCTGCATGTGGGACAGTCTGAGCTGGAATAGCTGTCTATGTTATACAATAATGTCCCAATAATGTCCAACAGAGCAGCCCTGGGGGCAATCCCTTTTAAACCAAGTTTGACAAGGTCATCCTGGTGGCAATGTGGACTCCTGACTACTATGACAGGAACTACACTAGGGAACTACACTAGACACAGTGCCTCCCTGCTGCTGCCCCCTCTCATCACAGCCCAGGTGAGCAGACTGCTACATTCCCGGAAAACCTGGAATCCACCAAGTCGTGAAATGGCCAAGTCGTGACAATGATTACCAGCTCAAACTGATAAGGTCATTGTCTGACCACATTTATCATCAACCCCATATATCATTAGATGGTTTGTAGTCTGGTCTCATGCATGTGAGCTAAGAGTTCAATCTAGAGAATAAAACCCTAATTGGCTGTCAAGCCCACGCTGAAAAAATGGATGCCTTTAGTTCAAAACAAAGAAATTGATCAATGCTCATAAAACTATAATAATACATCTGCCTTCCAGCAAGCCCAAAGCACTGTTCAGTGTTTCACATCTCTGACTAGCATTCTATGCATTTACCCCTGATAAAGTTGTGTGTTATGGCGATACGCATGGGATATTCCTCCCTGTGATGACCTTGGCCATTTTCAGCTGCATACTTTATTTTTTGCAGGTTATTTTAACTATAGCATTCTGTTGTAGCTTAGATACTGCATTATTTTCTTTACTTCTGTATCTTCTTTTGTTGCTCTTGTAACAATTTATAACAGTTTTGGCGTATACCTGTCGCAGTTCTGTCACAAAGGGGATTTGCAGTCGACAGGACTTTTTTTTCCGTTCTGCATAATGAAAACTGGACGGATCCGTTATGATTCCCATAGACTTCTATTATGACGGAAAGCAAAACGGAATGCCTATTAAAGGCTTCCGTTTTGCATTCCGTCATAATACAAGTCTATGGGCAGCATAACAGATCCGTCCTGGTTTCCGTTATGCAGGACTGGACTCCTGCATAATGGAAACCAGGATGGATCCGTTCTGCTGCCCACAGACTTGTATTATGAAGGATTAAAACGGAATGCCTCTTAAAGGCTTCCGTTTTGACTTCCGTCTTATGGATTCCGTTATGGTTAAGGTTATAATGGAAAGCCATAATGGAATCCATAACGATGATGTAAACCCACCCTAAATGGTGCATAGGATCCGTTTTTTTACAGGATCTGTTTTTTTCTTTATTGTTCGGTTCTTCTGACCGACCAGAAGAAAGAAAAAATTACAGTGATGTGAACTTCCTCTTACAGCATTGCACTTTTACACTGATGTACAGTGTATGTCTGGTCCCTTTGCTAATATACTAAAGATGGCATTGCGTTAGATTTTCTGAGGTACAGTCATGTGTTCTTTTCTTCCTCTTTACTATATATCTGAGCTTGTAAGGAAACATTCAGACAACTGAACTTGTAGAAAGAACATCAGTTTTAGTATCTTGGTTTGGTTTTAATGTGTCATATGCAGAGACATCAGTGTCAGCATGTTGACAGATGTTCCAGATTTTCCAACAATTTGGCACCCAGTTGGTCAAAGACTTGCAGCACTGAGTTCCCCTGAACATTTTGTAAAACTGTGGCATTACTGCAACTCATAGATGACAAATGCTACTCTATGGAAAAGAAACACGGTCAGATTTTTGTGTACAGTGGTCCCTCAAGATACAATGACCTTGGGATACAATATTTTCCGCATACAATGGTCTTTTCTGGCCCATCGTAAGTTGAAACTAGAGTCAACATACAATGTCTCAGACTCAGATCCAACCAATCAAGGCCACTTCTCCGGTAAAATAGCTGGATTAGTTGCTAGTTAGCAGCTATTCCTGACTGTAATATGTAAGGACTTGTTTTGTCTGTCTTAGTTATCTGCTTATTTTTCTTATATCTTCTTTTTCTTTTATCTTGGATGACATTTGGGGCGTTGGAACCGATTACTCAAGTTACAATGGTTTCAACATACAATGGTCGTCCTGGAACCAATTAATATTGTAACCTGAGGGACCACTGTAGTCATAAAATTTGTTGCGTATGTACTAAATGACCGGCTTGATATAAAGTAAAACACTTTATTGTATTAATATTCCATAAGTATTACCTCTAAAACATAATAAAAAACCTATACTCCTAAAATACAGAAAATAAAACCATTGACATATATTGCATATATAGATGTGTGTTCACACACGGTCAGGGTCCCTCTATCTTACTGCAGTGCGGAGCTCACGTACTGCTATGTTATAATATAGAAAAGTTTCTCAGCGATGTCAGTATAATTGGTATTCCGGGAGAAGACACTTATTGCTTATAGCCACATAGTGATCTTTATGTTACTATGAATAATCCTCGATAGTTTTTAATGTTGGGATAAAACTACAATGTCTCCTGTTTGTATATGTGAAAAGTATCAGGCTCTTACCGCACTTTGAATGCCCCGATGTCTCTAGGTATACATACGTGTCGTGCGGCTTTCAGTTTCTGGTATTCAAACACCCGCAGGTGTCAGTAATTTTGCAGGTGTTGCTGCTCCATCCTACGCCAGTGCCGGCAATTTTATGACGTAGCGCTCGTGGATCTTTGATGCTTATTGGAGGTATTGTAGATAATCCATCTTTGCAGACAATATGCTTGAAACACTGTCGTGGTCTCTTTCTGAGTTTTTGAAAAATATAAATTGATATCACAATGGAGTATTCACCAGACGCATTTTGAAACCTAATGCATTTTTTTGCTCAGTGGTGCTAGTTGTAATCAGAAAGAGGTACGGAACCACCTTTTATACCATGGTGATTTACAAACTTGGATCGGATTAAATTTCCCCGGTATGATTGCTAAAATCTGGGACCGAACCATGTGAGAATAATAAATTATTCAGATTTTTTTTTTTTTTTTTTTTTTTTATGCAAAGATACATTACATTTAATATATTGGAAATGTGACATACAGTACAGACCAAAGGTTTGGACACACCTTCTCATTCAAAGAGTTTTCTTTATTTTCATGACTATGAAGGCATCAAAACTATGAATTAACACATGTGGAATTATATACATAACAAACAAGTGTGAAACAACTGAAAATATGTCATATTCTAGGTTCTTCAAAGTAGCCACCTTTTGCTTTGATTACTGCTTTGCACACTCTTGGCATTCTCTTGATGAGCTTCAAGAGGTAGTCCCCTTAAATGGTCTTCCAACAGTCTTGAAGGATTTTTCAGAGATGCTTAGCACTTGTTGGCCCTTTTGCCTTCACTCTGCGGTCCAGCTCACCCCAAACCATCTCGATTGGGTTCAGGTCCGGTGACTGTGGAGGCCAGGTCATCTGGCGCAGCACCCCATCACTCTCCTTCATGGTCAAATAGCCCTTAATTTCAAAGTTTTCCCAATTTTTCGGCTGACTGACTGACCTTCATTTCTTAAAGTAATGATGGCCACTCGTTTTTCTTTACTTAGCTGCTTTTTTCTTTCCATAATACAAATTCTAACAGTCTATTCAGTAGGACTATCAGCTGTGTATCCACCTGACTTCTCCTCAACGCCACTGATGGTCCCAACCCCATTTATAAGGCAAGAAATCCCACTTATTAAACCTGACAGGGCACACCTGTGAAGTGAAAACCATTTCAGGGGACTGCCTCTTGAAGCTCATCAAGAGAATGCCAAGAGTGTGCAAAGCAGTATTCAAAGCAAAAGGTGGCTACTTTGAAGAACCTAGAATATGACATATTTTCAGTTGTTTCACACTTGTTTGTTATGTATATATAATTCCACATGTGTTAATTCATAGTTTTGATGCCTTCAGTGTGAATCTACAATTTTCATAGTCATGAAAATAAAGAAAACTCTTTGAATGAGAAGGTGTGTCCAAACTTTTGGTCTGTACTGTATATTACATATGTACTGAATCTATTGCGGTACATTCTTTCCATATCGCATCTCTCTGTTAAAACATTGCATGGATGCATTTTCTATATAACAGACCGACACCATCAGAGGCTTTTAACTAGTTAATGTCTTGCAGGAGTAATTTCTTTTCTAGACTATCTTCCGCGTATTTGGCTATCAGGTGTGTTTTTCCTGATTCATTCAGCCACCATGCCCAGCCTTACTTAAAAGTATATACTACTGTTATATCTCATAGTTTCCCTATTGGGGCACATGTCGTTTACTACAATCTGCCTAAATAATGGAATGTATTTTTGATATGAATATGTAATAATTCAAAAGTTGTTTTTACTAACCATAATTGAGCCTTATAAAGACATGCTCCCCAGTGGGGAAACTTTTCTCACTCAGATTGCATCTTATTCAGATACTGCGGTTTCTCCAATATTAATTTATAAGCATATGTATATACATACTATTTTCCAAAAAGTGAACTGTCACCCCATTTGTTTCATAAAATAACTAGAAAAATAAAAATACATGACTATATGTAATAAAAAATAAAAAAAATAAAATTATATATATATATATATATATATATATATATATATATACACACATGTAAAAAAATGGAAAGTAATAAAATAATAAAATAATAGGAAAGGCATAAAGGGGATCTCGTCATCAGGGGGGGGCGTGGAGAAATGCAAGACCCACCAGTGTATTTATATCAGTGGTGTGTCGTTTATTTCCCCCAACGGTCCCAACACAAGAAACCAAAGATCTCCATCTCAGAGTTCAATCACATAGGTGCCAATGATCCAAATTCAAAAATCATTTTCGCCTCCCATCTAGACATTTTTGCTGTAAAATCCCCTCCTCTCCAATCCCTCTTCACGGATTGGAGGGCTGCAAATCTAAACCCGGCTGGATTACTGACATGGTACAATTTAAAGTGTTGGGACACAGAATGCTTTTCAAATCCTTTTTTTATATTATTAACGTGTTCTGATATCCTAACTTTTAATGTTCTACTCGTCCTTCCTACATACTGTTTTGCACATGGACACTCCAAAATATGTATATATAACTGCTTCTGTGTTGCAGGTTAACAGTTCCTTGATTTCCCACTTATATGTATTGCTTTTAGATTTAATCATAGATATCTTTCTATCAAATTAAGTATTTAGCAATTACTGCATAATCCACACCTGTAAAACCCTTTTAGACCTTCCCAGGGGGTGGTTATAGATTTCATTTTTTTTATAGTAGGTGCCACCTGCAGTCCCAGATTGAGAGCCCGGGTATAAACCACAGGTGATACCTGTGCAATATCACAAGTGTTAACAAAGAAAAAAGACATTAAACTGGAACAGGTACAATTATACTGGAAAGCAAGAAAGCATAGAATATGTGCTGACACATAATTATTTTTATTTTAAAATCACATTTTTATTTTCAAAGAACCGGGACGGCTATGGGCACCAGCTACGCCAATCTTTTTATGGCGGTTTGGGAACAACAGATGGTGACACCTAAGCTGGAGACGAGTCTGGTGCTCTGGCGACGATACAGTAACGATGTGGTATTGATATGGAGAGATACACATGAAGAACTAATACATTTTATAGAATGTCTAAACAATAATAAACTAAATCTGTGCTTTACATCAAACATAAGCCGACAAATAATACAATTTTTGGACCTTAATAAAGAGATAAAAGGGTCCAAATTTGTTTGCAGTACCCACCATAAAGATGTGGCTAGAATAGTTTTATATTAAATACAAGTTGTCACTTACCACAATGGCTACTTAATGTGCCATTTAGCCAGTTCCGTAGACTAAAATACAACTGTACTCAAGCTGATCAATTTGAAAAGGAGGCAGAACATATGAGGATGCAATTTCTTGAAAAAGAATATTCACCCCAGCTGGTAGAAAATGCATTAAAGGGAACCTGTCACCAGGATTTTGTGTATAGAGCTGAGGACATGGGTTGCTAGATGGCCGCTAGCACATCCGCAATACCCAGTCCCCATAGCTCTGTGTGCTTTTATTGTGTAAAAAACCTGATTTGATACATATGCAAATTAACCTGAGATGAATCCTGTCCCTGACTCATCTCACATACAGGTTAATTTGCAGATGTATGAAATCGTTTTTTTTTTTACACAATAAAAGCACACAGAGCTATGGGGACTGGGTATTGCGGATGTGCTAGCGGCCATCTAGCAACCCATGACCTCAGCTCTATACACAAAATCCCGGTGAGAGGTTCCCTTTAAACAAGTTTAGACATCTAGATAGACAGACTTTTTAGAATATTGAAATGGAAAATACCTCAAAAATTGTACTGCCTTTTAATAATGCATATAAAATAAATTTCTTCTATAATTAATAAATATTGGCACTTACTCCTTGAGAATAAAAACCTAGTGCCGACACAAGCGACCACCTGTGGTTTATACCCGGGCTCCCAATCTGCGACTGCAGGTGGCACCTACTATAAAAAAAACATCTATGAAATCTATAACCACCCCCTGGGAAGGTCTAAAAGGGTTTTACAGGTGTGGATTATGCAGTAATTGCAAAATAACTAAATTTGATAGAAAGGCATCTATGTTTAAATCTAAAAGCAATACATATAAGTGGGAAATCAAGGAACACAGAAGCAGTTATATATATATTTTGGAGTGTCCATGTGCAAAACAGTATGTAGGAAGGACGATTAGAACATTGATAGTTAGGATATCAGAAAACGTTAATAATTTTAAAAAAGGATTTGAAAAGCATTCTGTGTCCCAACACTTTAAATTGTACCATGCCAGTAATCCAGCCGGATTGAGATTTGCAGCCCTCCAATCAGTGAAGAGGGATTGGAGAGGAGGGGATTTTATAGCAAAAATGTCTAGATGGGAGGCCAAAATGATTTTTGAATTTGGATCATTGGCACCTATGGGATTGAACTCTGAGATGGAGATCTTTGGTTGGGGGAAATACACGACAAACCACTGATATAAATACACTGGTGGGTCTTGCATTTCTCCACAGGCCCCCCTGACGACGAGATCCCCTACATGCCTTTCCTTAAATTTCATTATTTTTCATTTTTGTACATGTTTTTTTAAAATATTTTTTATTACATATAGTCATGTATTTTTATTTTTCTAGTTATTTTATGAAACAAATGGGGTGACAGTTCACTTTTTTGAAAATAGTATGTATATACATATACTTATAAATTAATATTGGAGAAACCTTAGAATCTGAATAGGATGTAATCCGAGTGAGAAAAGTTTCCCCACTGGGGAGCATGTCTTTATAAGGCTCAATTATGGGCAGTAAAACCAACTTTTAAATTATTACATATTCCTATCAAAAATACATTCCATTATTTAGGCAGATTGTAGTAAACGACATTTGCCCCAATGGGGAAACTATGAGATATAACAGTAGTATATACTTTTAAGTAAGGCTGGGCATGGTGGCTGAATGAATCAGGAAAAACACACCTGATAGCCAAATACGTGGAAGATATTCTAGAAAAGAAATTACTCCTGCAAGACATTAACTAGTTAAAACCCTCTGATGGTGTCGGTCTGTTTATATAGAGAACGCATCCATGCAATGTTTTAACAGAGAGATGCGATATGGAAAGTATGTACCGCAATAAATTCAGTACATATGTAATATATGTCACATTTCCAATATGTTAAATGTAATGTATTTAAAAAAAAACAAAAAAAAACGCTGTATCTGAATACTATATTATTCTCACATGGTTCGGTCCCAGA
This sequence comes from Bufo bufo, assembly GCF_905171765.1. Classification (NCBI taxonomy): domain Eukaryota; kingdom Metazoa; phylum Chordata; class Amphibia; order Anura; family Bufonidae; genus Bufo; species Bufo bufo. The sequence continues at coordinate 61,607,903 of NC_053389.1, forward strand.
TTTTAGCAATCATACTGGTGAAATTTAATCCGGTCCAAGTTTGTGAATCACCATGGTATAAAAGGTGATTCCGTCCCTCTTTCTGATTACAACTAGCACTGGGGAAGAAACCGCATTAGGTTTCAAAACGTGTCTGGTGAATACTCCATTGCGATATCAATTTATATATTTTTTAAAACCCGGGAAAAAGACCACCACAGTGTTTCAAGCATATTGTCTGCAAAGATGGATTATCTACAATACCTCCAATAAGCATCAAAGATCCACGAGCGCTACGTCAGAAAGTGCCGGCACTAGCGCAGGATGGAGCAGCAACACCTGCAAAATTACTGACACCTGCGGGTGTTTGAATACCAGAAACTGAAAGCCGCACGACACGTATGTATACCTAGAGACATCGGGGCATTCAAGGTGCGGTAAGAGCCTTATACTTTTCACATATACAAACAGGAGACATTGTAGTTTTATCCCAACTTGAAAAACTATCGAGGATTGTTCATAGTAACACGAAGATGACTATGTGGCTATAAGCAATAAGTGTCTTCTCCGGGAATACCAATTATACTGACATCGCTGAGAAACTTTTCTATATTATAACATAGCAGTACGTGAGCTCCGCACTGCAGTAAGATAGAGGGACCCTGACCGTGTGTGAACACACATCTATATATGCAATATATGTCAATGGTTTTATTTTCTGTATTTTAGGAGTATAGGTTTTTTATGATGTTTTAGAGGTAATACATATGGAATATTAATACAATAAAGTGTATTACTTTATATCAAGCCGGTCATTTAGTACATATGCAGTATATATACAGTATGCTAGGTGGACTAGCAGACCAAACTATACTTCGGTGAGCACTCCATTTTAGATATTGTCATTGTTATAAAATGTGTTGTTTCTTTCTTTTTTAATATGGGATTGAACATGGGAACCTGGCCTAAGTGTAGCTGTGTTTAGATTTGCACATTTGCATTTTGTGCTTGAGCTAGACAGATTAACACTTTATCCATATCCCATCCCATTTCTTGGTTTTTCAACTATACTAGCTATATAACTATGCAGTTTCTATATCCTTTTTTCTGTGTGCAGTCCAAAACAGAACCCCATAATGAATATGAGTGCAGTACGCAGCCCTGCAGGGTGAGCGAATGTGAGGTCACAGGGGTAGTTAATAAACCGAGGGTTGCTCTTGGTACTCACAGTTTATAGAAGACCCTGGGCAAGCGTACAGCAGTGATGGAGAGGCTGGCACATGGATCCTCTGGGGCACTCTCTGTGTATAGGGACCAGGCCAGGTGGTAGGTGAGGTGCCCTGGGTGTTGCAGGTTTAATGTGCCGGTGGAAAGATCCCTTTAAGTTCGTGATGCCAGTGCCGGTTACGGTGGCACACCGATTTTCTTGTAGTAATAATTGAGGAACACAAGTTGCAGTGAACCAAAACTTCCTTTTACTCAACAGTTTAACTATTTACAGTCTTTGGTCAGTTCCACATGTAACAGGTGTTGACAGGCAGGCTTTACATCAAATGGCAGGCATAATGTTCTTGCAAGATACTCAGAGGGTTAAACACTTACAGATCAGGCTGCACTTTTCCTCAGAATCCTGTCTGTCTTTATCCCAAGGCCCGTATGCCCTATTGCTGGCTTTATCCTTGGTTAGGGAAAACTTCCTCTCGTATATATCGCCCTTCAGCTCTCTGTTTGGCTGGAACAACTTGGCTCTGCACTGTACTTTTGTGAGAACTTGGTTTCTCAGGAGGCAGGCTCTTCTCCTGGTGGCAAGCTAGAAGCCTGGGCTATCTAGCTGCATGTCAGAAGCTGCTTCTCAGCTCCTCTCTGGCTGAAGTCACTCTTGGCTTCTGACTACACAACCTAACTCTCTGGTCTGGACCTGGCTATTTATACTAGGGGGTTCCCTAGCTCCCTCTAATGTCTAGGAGGAGGAACTACATCCCTACAGGCCTGGTACACAGGAGATAACATTAATAACATGACAATATACACTAAAATGCCATATAAAATACAATAACCATGTTCCACTGGAGGTGGAGAACAACGTGACCCAATTGACCCTTGTGTAGTGCCCACCCTTATGTAGTGGGACACTACATGAGGACTTACAAAGTGTTTACAGAGGGGCAATGTCATACTTGGATGGCAAGTTTTATTGAGGCTAATGTGCTTATACACTTGAGCAATGGTATGGTGCACATTTAAACCCCTTCTACTTTGCTGAGCTCAAACATTATAAGTAAGGGCTCATGCACATGACCATATGTATTTAGCGGTCCACAAAAAATATGGATGACATCAGTGTGCATTCCGTATTTTAACAGAACAGCTGGCCCCTAATAGAACAGTACTATCCTTGTCCGTAATGCGGATAATAACAGGACATGTTCTATTTTTTTGCGAAAAGGAATGCACACGGAGTAACTTCCGTTTTTTTTTGCGGACCCATTAAAATGAACAGAACAGACACGGAAAGAAAATGCATTTGTGTGCATGAGGCCTAAGGATGCATGTGGATTCCAAAACTCATAAGTGTAGATCTGTCCATATTCCTGTGTGTCCATGTACCTGAAGATTTTAGAAAAGAGCCAATAAAACATTTACATTTTATCTAATTTTTAGGTTGGAATCTACAATTTTTTTAAAGTTTTATTGCCCTTGTTTTTCCATCTAAAAACTGCTTTATGCAGCTGCTTGGCATTAAGTGCCATTTAGTCAAGGTGAGTGAATCATATTCTATAGAATAAGAATTCAACCTTAATTTTTGGGAAAAAAAGAGAGAATTTTACAAGATTTGATTTGGGAGAATTTGGGGAGAGGCAGAAAGGGAGAGAAAAACCACAATGTCATTCACAGCTTTTGAGGGCAGTTAAAGCACTTGTGATTCGGGTTGACTCAATTAAGGTCTGAATTCATTCGGCTCCAGTTGATTAGGTTGACTCAGACCTGAGTTAAATTTACAGAAATTTGCTCATCTCCACAGCTTAGTTTACTGGAACCAGTATGTTCACCAAGGCCTTTTATGGTTCTATTAACCCAGTAGCCTTCAATTTAATGTATATGTAGCGGTAGCTGTCTTATTACTGCAACCTATATGGAATTACTTTACATTTATCACCATTAAGTTTCATCTTTTATTTACCTGCCCAGGCTGCCAGCTGGTCAAGGTCTGTCTATCAAATTTTACAATGAGGATGAGTTTTCTGCATAAAAAGTAACAGATTCCATATTTAAGTTGAAATAATGCTTGCTTTCTTGTTAAAAGTTTGGACTGATTTTAATGTAGATCACAAACAACATTTTACAGAAGAACTGATTTATTTTCACTGCCAAAAACATTGCTTCTAGTGTTGTGCTTTGCAAAATGTTGGTATTTCTAAATAAGTGATAGCAATAAAAATTATAATGGTGCAGCAAATGTGCAGAACACTGATCATCACATTAAAAAGCTTTTCAAAAGAGTGTGACAGACAGTACTGCTAAAATTAATGGTAGAGGCAGAGAGAAAAATAGCAATACTAAGTAGTTATCTAGGAGATGCATATCTAAGGAATGCTGATAACATGACCTGATTTCCAAATCTCCCAAATAATGTTTATGCACGAAAGAAAACAGTAAAAGTATATTTTGTTTCACAAAAGGGGAAGTTTAAGCGACTTTGTCCCCAGGATCAACCTTATTAAACCAGACACACTGCCTGGCAGGGCTCATTATGCTGATTAAAACAATACCTTTCTTTTGTCTGTATGCTAAACAGTTTAAAAAATATCTGCCTTTTATTCATGTGCTAATGAGCACTTGGAGCACCAGGAGGTTGGGCTGAATCATTTGAGCACTCCCTGTGCCCTCCACACTCCCCCCTCCCCTTGATTGACAGGGGATAGACATGCTAAGGACAGAGCTGTGTCCTAGGTATCGTTTCAATCAGTATGATGAGCCCTGCCAAACAGTATGTCTGGTTTAATAAGGTTTATCGTGGTGACAGAGCTGCTTTAATAGCTGGGTGTTGATCATACTGCTGGAGTAATACAGTATCCTTGAACATCCTAAACACATTTTCTACTCTTCTCCATAATGGTACTGGTGAAGCTGATGCATCAATTAGTGGTGAATGTATGAACATACATTAACAAAAATGTCAAAGAGACAGAAGGCAGAACATATTGAATTCAAATTGAGCCAATGATAGCAGGTGCCACATAGATTTGTGTTGAGTATGCTACTTTTCAGAATGATCATGTTTTTTTTTTTTTTTTTACATCAAAAACATAAATTTCGAAAATTCTGCATTATTGGGGGAAGGTTTTTCCTGGCTGCTTATAAAGTTGTTCTCTATTAGACTTCAGCTACACGTAGCTCACATTTTATCTCAAACTCTCTTCCTAATAATGGGAAAAGTTAAAAATGTGATGCAGATGACCAAAGTAGTAGATAAGGACTACATTAGGAGGTTTTACTATCTCATTTGTTCCTTCTTCTGAGCTTGATTAATTCATGAAGGAGCTCCTACACAATGTTCTCCTACTCCTGAACTTCACTGCATCTACCAAGCATCTAAACCTAAAACTAGGTTGAAACCAGAGTCTAAGGGACTGAGTTCTTCACCCTTAACACCCTCAATGAGGTATTGACTTTATCACAGGGAATCCCCAGGTCTCTACCTTGGAAATAGTTTCAGCAGCAGTGGCTGGATCACAGAAGAAGAGTGGACACTGAGAAACAGAACCAAGGTGGTAGGCAGGAAACATAGACAGTGCATGGGCTAAGTTCAGTCTCTAGTGTTAGACAGACAGAGGTCAGGAATTGGTTCGTTAACAGAAGAAGCAGGAAAAACACCCTTCCAGTCAGTAGGGATGAAATGGACCTTGGCAAGTAGATATTTGGCATGGGGCCTTTAAAGGCCCATGGCACTCCGGCGTTGGCTGAGTGTCTGGAGCATTTGGTGAGTATTGGCCCCTTAAGAGACTGAGAGTTCATGCATGCATGTGATCCATGGCCAGAGCACAACAGCAGAGCAGCAGAGTGATGCCTGGGATCAGCACAGGTGAAGTGGCAGACCAATAAAACCACCTTAAATAAGTTTTTTCTTATGAAATAAATGATTAAATACACTAGGTCTACAGTTGATTAACATATCACTAACCATGATACTTAAAAAATAATTTGGATATTCTTGATACCATTATTTGTATTTACTAACACCCTCAACAATCAACATTCTATTTTATGCTAGTCATCCCTACTGAGCCTGGTTGGGCCATATTGTGGTATATTGATGGTTTCATTTTTCCCATTTAAATAAAAACTTAATAAGACTTTGCTTAATATCCCTCTATGGCCCATCAAATATGAAACAGGGAGCAAATTTAGATAATGTCACTCAAAACTTTCAAGGATGGACATGGTCTTCTTCTGGGCCACTTTATAAGCACTTTGCTGATGTCTCACTGTTCATGCATTGACCAAAGGTGACAGTCTGAGCAGTACAGTGAAAACTTCAGGAACCAGAAAGTATGGAGGAGAGGAAACTATTAGTTTGTCCTGCTGTCAGTCCTTGCAGCATCCTGGCTGGAAGTGGAGGAACATACTGCTGGAGTTGGAGGAGAAGAATTGTTCTTCAGTTATTTAAATGGTCAAAAGTATACATCTGAAGGTGTTGACCCTTTACAGAATGGTGAGAGGTGAGTTGCAGAGAGTGATAAGGGGAAAGCAAAACTGTAAAATATTATTTTTTTATCCACTGTATTTACTGAGGAAAATAAACTGTTAGATGAAATGCAGAGTGTAAAAGTAAATTCCCCATTAACAGTGCCCTTTCTGACCCAGGAAGAAGTTCAGCGGCGTCTTAAAAAGATTAAAATAGACAAATCGCCGGAACCAGATGGCATACACCCCGAATCCTAAGATAATTAAGTAATGTCATAGCCAGACCCTTATTTCTGATATTTAAGGACTCTATAATGACAAAGAGGGTTCAGCAGGATTGGCACATAGCAAATGTGGTGCCAATTTTCAAAAACGGTCCAAAAACAGAGCCTGGAAACTATAGGCCAGTAAGTTTAACATCTGTCGTGGGTAACCTGTTTGAAGGTTTTCTAAGAGATGCTATCTTGGAGTGAGTGCAGTACGCAGCCCTGCAGGGTATTGCGATTGTGAGGTCACGGTTACTGGGCAAACGAGGGTTGCTTTTAGGTACTCACAGTTTATAGGATGACCCTGGGCAGGCGTACAGCAGTGATGGAGAGGCTGGCACAGTAGTCCTCTGGGGCACTCTCTGTATATAGGGACCAGGCCGGTGGTAGGTGAGGTGCCCTGGATGTTGCAGGTTTAATGTGCCTGGAGCAAGATCCCTTTAACCACTTCAGCCCCCCTAGCTTAAACACCCTTAATGACCAGGCCACTTTTTACACTTCTGACCTACCCTACTTTCACCGTTTATTGCTCGGTCATGCAACTTACCACCCAAATGAATTTTACCTCCTTTTCTTCTCACTAATAGAGCTTTCATTTGGTGGTATTTCATTGCTGCTGACATTTTTACTTTTTTTGTTATTAATCGAAATTTAACGATTTTTTTGCAAAAAAATGACATTTTTCACTTTTAGTTGTAAAATTTTGCAAAAAAAAACGCCATCCATATATAAATTTTTCTCTAAATTTATTGTTCTACATGTCTTTGAAAAAAAAAAATGTTTGGGTAAAAAAAAAATGGTTTGGGTAAAAGTTATAGCGTTTACAAACTATGGTACAAAAATGTGAATTTCCGCTTTTTGAAGCAGCTCTGACTTTCCGAGCACCTGTCATGTTTCCTGAGGTTCTACAATGGCCAGACAGTAGAAAAACCCCACAAATGACCCCATTTCGGAAAGTAGACACCCTAAGGTATTCGCTGATGGGCAAAGTGAGTTCATAGAACTTTTTATTTTTTGTCACAAGTTAGCGGAAAATGATGATTTTTTTTTTTTTCTTACAAAGTCTCATATTCCACTAACTTGGGACAAAAAATAAAAACTTCTATGAACTCACTATGCCCATCAGCGAATACCTTGGGGTGTCTTCTTTCCAAAATGGGGTCACTTGTGGGGTAGTTATACTGCCCTGGCATTCTAGGGGCCCTAATGTGTGGTAAGTAGTTTGAAATCAAAATCTGTAAAAAATGGCCGGTGAAATCCGAAAGGTGCTCTTTGGAATGTGGGCCCCTTTGCCCACCTAGGCTGCAAAAAAGTGTCACACATGTGGTGTCTCCGTACTCAGGAGAAGTTGGGCAATGTGTTTTGGGGTGTCATTTTACATATACCCATGCTGGGTGAGATAAATATCTTGGTCAAATGCCAACTTTGTATAAAAAAATGTGAAAAGTTGCCTTTTGCCGAGATATTTCTGGTGCGTCGGGAAACTAAATAGGGAGCCAACATCTGGTCATTGAAGTCCACCCCTCCCATGAGCGCATTATAGTCGTGGACTGAGAGGGGCTTTTCAATGACACGGGTTGCCCTTTCAATTTGTATTGTCGTGTCTGCGTGAATGGAGGAGAGCATGTAAACGTCACGCTTGTCTCTCCATTTCATCGCAAGCAGTTCTTGGTTACACAAGGCAGCCCTCTCCCCCCTTGCAAGAAGCGTGGTACCGAGCCGTTGGGGGAAGCCCACGCGACTAGGTCGCACGGTGCCACAGCAGCCAATCTGTTCTAGGAACAAATGCCTGAAGAGGGGCACACTTGTGTAAAAATTGTCCACATAAAGATGGTACCCCTTGCCAAATAAGGGTGACACCAAGTCCCAGACTGTCTTCCCACTGCTCCCCAGGTAGTCAGGGCAACCGACCGGCTCCAGGGTCTGATCTTTTCCCTCATAGATCCGAAATTTGTGGGTATAGCCTGTGGCCCTTTCACAGAGCTTATACAATTTGACCCCATACCGGGCACGCTTGCTTGGGATGTATTGTTTGAAGCCAAGGCGCCCGGTAAAATGTATTAGGGACTCGTCTACGCAGATGTTTTGCTCGGGGGTATACAAATCTGCAAATTTCTGGTTGAAGTGGTCTATGAGGGGCCGAATTTTGTGGAGCCGGTAAAAAGCTGGGTGGCATCTGGGACGAGAGGTGCTGTTGTCGCTAAAGTGCAGGAAACGCAGGATGGTCTCAAAACGTGCCCTGGACATAGCAGCAGAGAACATGGGCATGTGATGAATCGGGTTCATGGACCAATATGACCGCAATTCATGCTTTTTGGTTAGACCCATGTTCAGGAGAAGGCCCAGAAAAATTTAAATTTCGGAAACTTGGACTGGTTTCCACCGGAAAGGCTGGGCATAATAGCTTCCCGGGTTGGCGGATATAAATTGTGTGGCATACCGATTTGTTTCTGCCACGACTAAGTCCAAGAGCTCCGCAGTCAAGAACAGCTAAAAAAATCCCAGGCCGAACCGATCTGAGCTGTCTCAACCCGAACTCCAGACTAGGCGGTGAAAGGGGGAACTACAGGTGCGGCTGAAGTTGGTGACTGCCAATCAGGGTTTGCCAGCACCTCAGGGACTCTAGGGGCTCTACGGGCCTGTCTTTGCAGTGGCTGCGACGGGGTAACTATTGCACGTGCCACCGTACCAGCTTCAACTGCCCTTCTGGTGCATGCCACTTCACCATGTTGTACGGCAGTGCTGGTACTAGGTCCAGGGAGGGCTGCGCTGCTGGTGTATGCCTCACCACGTGATCCGACAGCGCCAGCCCCACTCTGCTGCCCTTGAAACGGATCCTGCACAACCTGTGGTCTAGCGACACGGGGCCAGGTACGCCTGGTGCTATCAGGGACCTCAACCTCCTCGTCCGAACTTTGGGTCAGACTGCCACTGCTCTCTACAGGTTCATATTCTGACCCGCTAGATTCGTCAGATGAGGGTTCCCATTCCTCATCCGACTGGGTCAGAAGCCTGTAGGCCTCTTCAGAAGAATACCCCCGTTTGACATTTGGACTACTAAATTTAGGGGTATTTACTGAGACTACCCAAGAAAAAAAGCAAGCCTGTCTTACAAAGGGGAGGCTACCGGAGGCCGCTGCGATTGATAAAAAATATCAAAACTGATTTTTTTTTTATCGCCGCAGCACTTGGAAAGTGATTGTGCAGTGATCAAAAAATATAATATTTTTTGTCACTGCGGCGGGGCGGGCATGGGTGAACGCACGTGTGGGCGACCGATCAGGCCTGATCGGGCAAACACTACGTTTTGGGTGGAGGGCGAGCTAAGGTGACACTAATAGAATTATAGATCTGACTGTGATCAGTTTTGATCACTTACAGATATAAAAGTACAAATGCTGATTAGCGATACGCTAATCAGCGAATCAGTGACTGCGGTGCGGTGGGCTGGGCGCTAACTGACGCTAAACTACCTAACCAAGGGGCCTAAACTAATCCTAAAACCTATCAGTCAATACCAGTGAAAAACAAAAGTGACAGTATACACTGATCACTTTTTTCCTTTCACTAGGTGATTGACAGGGGCGATCAAGGGGTGATCAACGGGTTAATTCGGGTGATGGGGGTGATCTGGGGCTAAGGTGTAATGTTTGGTGCTACTCACTGTGATGTCTGCTCCTCTGCTGGAACCAACCGACGAAAAGGACCAGCAGAGGAGCAGACAAGCCATTTAACACATCATATTTACAAATATGATGTGTTATCTGGATTTTCATTTGATTTATTAAAAATCATCAGCTTGCCAGCGACGATCATTGTCTGGCAAGCTGATGACCCGACCCCCCTCTAACTTTTGCCGGCCCGCGATGCCGGCCCGCGTCTCGCGAGATGACGCGTATATGCGTGACTCTGCGCAGGGCTGCCGCCTCCGGAACGCGATCCTGCGTTAGGCGGTCCGGAGGCGGTTAAGGTTTGTGACGCCAGTGCCTGTAACGGTGGCACACCGATTTATAGTAATAAGAATTGAGGAACACAGTTTGTGGTGAACCAGAACTTCCTTTACTGGAAACAGTTAACTTTATACAGTCTTTGGTGAAGTTCCATATGACAGCAGCAGTTATAAGCAGGCTTTATATATATGGCAGGCACAATTTTCTTGCAAGATACACAGAGGGTAAAACACTTACAGACCAGGCTGCACTTTTCCTCAGAAATCCTGTGCACTATTCCTCAGAACTCCTGGCTGTCTTTATCCCAAGGCCCGTATGCCCTAATGCTAGCTTTATCCTTGGTAGAAAACTTCCTCAGGTATATATCCTTGCTTTAGGTAAAATACTTCTGCCCTTCAGCTCTCTTGTCTGGCTGGAATACTGGCTCTGCTCTGCTTGGTTATGGGAATTTGGTTTCTCAGGAGGCAACTCTTCCCCTGGTGACAATCTTCTGAGCTCAATATCCTCAGGCAGGCTGGTCTGCACTCCCTAGCTTCCTGATGTCAACTAGAAACCTGGGCTGTCTAGTTGCATGTCAGAAGCTCCCTTTAGCTGTTGCCTAGCTAAAGTCCTCACTACTTCTGACTCTACCCTCCTTTCCCTGAACAGGACCTGACTATATATATTAGGGGTTCCCTAGCTCCCTCTACTGGCTAGGAGGAGGAACTACACCCTAACAGGCCTGATACACAAATAACACAGAGAAAATGCACATAAAACATAGCAATACACATTAAAATGTAATGTAAAATACAATGTCACTGTTCCACAGGAAGTGGAGAACAACGTGGCCTAATTGACCCTTGTGTAGTGCCCACATTTACCTAGTGGGACACTACATGAGCACCTCAATGAAAATAAGCAAATAAAGCCATATCAGCATGGCTTCGTGATGGATCGATTATGTCAAACTAATTTAATCAGTTTCTATGAGGAGGTAAGTTCTAAACTTGACCAGGGTAAGTTAATGGATATCTTGGCTTCTCCAAAGTATTTACACTGTGCCATATAAAAGGTTAGTATATAAAATGAGAATGCTTGGACTGGGAGAAAATGTCTGCATGTGGGTACATAACTGGCTGTCACGGACATTCCCGTGACAGGTTCCGGGAGATCAGTGAGACTGGCAACACATGGTTTGATCTGACAGGTTCCTTGTGGATCAATTCTTGTCTGTGTTGTTTCTGGTAATGTCCACACCCCTTGCCACAGGTGTTGCTTATGTGGTTATTTTACCTTCCCTATTTATTGTGGCTTCTCCCACCATGCTGTGCGGTTTATAGCTTCAGTCTGGTTGTAATTGCTGGTGTTTGGATCTTGGCGGAGTTCCTGTGCTTCCATTACCATTTGAAGTTAAGTGTCTCCTTCCCCTGTTGTTTTATTGTTTGGGTTTTCTTGTGTTGCTCTTTTCCCTGTGTTTTCTGTTTAGGCCTGAGGGAGACACCTGTTCATCCGACCGTTTGGAGGAAGAGGTTGTCTCTTGTCCTGACATTAGTACCAGGGTCCTACAGGGTGAGTTAGGACTCTAGGTTCCTGTGTATGAACTCACCTACCTCTGGTGTCAGTTCATACTTGCAGTCAGTCAGCACTTGGATTAGGGTTTCTTCTTCTCTCCCTAGTTTCCAGGCCTTTTCCCCTCACCCCCTTCCCTCCTACATTCGGTGTGGGTTTCCCTCCCACACCCGAACTTGACATTATAAACCACCAAACCGTCATTTTATTTTGCTTGTGTCAGTACAGCCATGGATCCTATCTCTGCACTGGCCGAACAGCTGCAGGGGCTGTTTTTGGAGGTAGGTGACCTCCGCATGACCGTCTCGCAGATCCAGAGACCACAGGCTGCTGGTCCTAGTGGTGGTTACCAGACCTATCCTGAACCAAAAGTGGCCCTCCCGGACAGATTTTCTAGGGGAAGTGCTAATTTCATTTTGTTCAGAGAGGCGTGAAAATTGTATTTTAACCTCTTGCGGACACATGACGTACTGGTACGGCATGATGTCCCGGTACTTAAGGAAACATGACGTACCGGTACATCATGTGTAGTTCTTATCACCGCCGCCTGGCGGGCGGTGATCGGAACAAGGTGCCTGCTCAAATCATTGAGCAGGCACCCTGGGACAATGCGCAGGGGGGTCCTGTGACCCCCCCGTGTCAGCGATCGCTGCAAACCGCAGGTCAATTCACACATGCGGTTTGCGGCATTTATGGGTGGTTGCGGCGGTGGTCGGAGGTGCCATCAGGTCCCCGTGCGGCTGTAAGGGGGAACTGATGGCATGGAAGGCAGCGCAATGCCTTCCGATGACGAGCCTGTGAGATCCAGCCCCCTGGATCTCATAGGCAGGAAGCTGTATGAGTAATACACACTGTGATTATAATGCACATATTGGTTAAAAGGAACGGGCTGAAGGAGAGACAGAAGTAATCTAGCTGTTTGACCCAAGAGACTAAATATCTGAACTTGATGGATTTGTCTTCTCAAATTTCTTATTATCTGATTATAGCAAGCTTGCACTAAGCCCCTTTGTGGATTATAGAAGTCGTACTGGCAAAGCTGAATTCTGCAATTATCAGCTGCCATTAGTGACTGTAAATAAAATAGAAGACTTCATGGGAAGAAAAGGTTAAAGAACAAAACAGCTTTTATTTCCATGCCTGCATATTTTCCTGTTCCATGTCTATTTGTCAACTTCCCATCATTTCAACCCCTCCTTCCAGGCTGAGATGCCCTCATGTCTTCTCGGCACGAAGGGCACCCCTGACTGATGAGCACGCCAGTCTATGAATCACATCCCTTACCTTTTTCCATTTACTCCAGCGCGGAGTAATGCTGAGAAGATTAATGTTTGCAGATACACCTGCTTTCTTGAATAATTTGCCCCTTTAAAGAGGCCACTTACCGACAATTCATTATAAGGATTTGTAACCACAAACAAGTCTATGCGCACCTAAGATGCAAACCGGCAAAAAAGATTTGCATGCTCTGTTTGCCCTTGTCTTTTATTTCCCGTTTTTTAATTCTTCCTGACTGTCCTGTCTCTCATGGAAGTTACTGTCCTTCCCTGTATCTTCTGAAGGCTGATATTCTTCTTTTTGCTACTATGGAGATGAGAGAACATTTAGCAGGGGGCACAGTATGTCTAACACAATATCTCATGACCATTATGTAATCATGGCAGAGGGTGGGGCAGAAGCAAGTAGAGAAATTAAGTTCAAAGACAGTGTAAAATGTATTAACTATCTGGTCTACTTTAGTCATTTGACAGATAATTTGACATTTTAATTCCCATCAAGAAGCAAAATGTCCTAAGTTATTTCTTTTGTTTTGTACAGCGACCTACTGTAGCTGTCACTGTCTCTGAGAGCATCTGCCCATGACTGCTGCTGCCCTGCTTTACCTTGTGGGGACAGATGCTGCACCTCTCATCATGCTGCTGCCTCCATGCTTCTGTCTAATACTCCAACCTCTGTCCCCTTAAGGCACTCATGCTCACCACTGGCCTCTTGAAGGGCCAGTGAGTGTGCTTCCAAATTCTTCCGTAGCCAATGGCTAGGGGTCCCTGGGTATTTAAGGCACCATCTCCAGGGAAGGGTGTCTGAGCTTTAAGGTTTCCTGGTGACCAACAAAGGTGCTTTGAAGTCTAGTGCCCCATCAAATCTCCTGCATCTTGCCTCCGTTTATTTAGCATTTGTTCCGACTCCAGCCTTGTATTCACCCTGCCTTTGTGATCCTGCACTTCCAGTTTCAGTTTGTGTTCTGTTCAGTGTTTAAGTTAACCCTGTCCATCTGCCTTGTTTGTGTTCTTGTGATGTGTCTGTACTGCCTGCCCAGCTTGTGTCTTCACTTCCACTCAGTCTGCCATTTTCTTCTGTGTCTTTATTCAGCTACACTACCAGCGTGCAGACCTGATCCAATGGCAGGGACAAGGCCTAAGCACAGGAAACACTGGAGTCTTGAACAGAAGGTAGCAGGAATGCAGATGAAGGCAAGGATCCAGATGAGAAGTCAGGAGGAAAACCAGCGAGTGGTCAGCAGGTGTCAAGGATTTGCAGGGTAAACTGCAAGGAGTAGGAACAAACCATAGAGAAAGTTCCAGGCGAGAGGACTGCACAAGCAGGAGCTAAAACACAATACTCAAGCAATGAGTAACAGGCTTGAGAGGTTTATATATGAAACAGGAAGTAAGATGGCACCCAGCTGAGACACAATCCACCATCTTAACTGAGGGAAAACTTAAGGGCAAGACAGCCTGAACCAAACAGACATAGCAGGAAGATTCCTGACATTACTTCCACCTCAACAACGGCCTCTGGACGAGACCTGACTCGGTCTCCCAGGATGTCTTTGCTGAAACTGTTTGATCAGTCGGGAAGCATTACTGTTACTCACCGGTTCCCAAGAATTCTCTTTAGACCCATTACCCTGCCACTTAATGAGGTATTGTAGGTGGTTCCTGAAAATTCTGAGAGTCCAAGATTTTCTCTACAACAAACTGTTCTTGCCCATCTATCTCCACCACATCGGGAGGAGGAGGGACACGTTCCGGAAAAGGGTTGGACACGGCAGGCTTTAATAGAGACACATGAAAAACAGGATGAATCTTTATAGATCGTGGTAGTTTGAGCCGAACAGCTACTGGACTAATTATTCAGATAATCTTATAAGGCCCAACAAATTTCTGTCCTAGTTTTGGTGAAGGAACCTTAAGTCTCAAATATCTGGTGGAAAGCCATACTTTATCCCGCACTTTAAAGATTGGTACTGATCTATGAAATTTATCTGCCGCCTTCTTGTAATATTCTTGAGCCCTCTCCTTTTCCTGTTCCTTTTAGTGGTTCTAAATTTTACTGTAATGCAGAGATCCTTTCCGCGACTGCTGGAATAGGTGTAACAGTAGGGAATTTGGGAAGAATATTTAGATGATACCCCAAATTTGCAAAGAAAGGAGTTTGCTTTGTGGAGGCATTTTGGGAGTTATTGTAAGAGAACTCAGCCACAGGAAGCAGATCGACCCAATCATCTTGTAAATGACAGATATAGCATCGAAGATACTGTTCCAGAGTCTGATTTGTGCATTACGTTTGTCCATTAGATTGTGGGTGAAAGGCGGTTGATAAATCAATATCAAGTGCTGTGCAAAAACTACGCCAAAATTTTGATGTAAACTGCACCCCACGATCCGAGATAACTTCATCAGGAACTCCATGAAAACGAAAAACATTCTGAACTACAAGGTCAGCGGTATCTTTGTCAGAAGGTAGGCCAGTACATGGAATGAAATGTGCAGCCTTGGTGAGCCGGTCAACTACTACCAGAATTGTATCTTTTTTCCTTTGCGGTAGGTAGATCTACAATAAATTCCATGAAAATAGAACCCCAGAGACGAGAGGGGACCGACCAAGGCAACAAGCCGGTGGTAACATGTGGATTGGTATGCTTGTGTGTGCACTTCCCCTTTAAGTGGCTTCCTTCCCTTTTCTGGTGTTGGAAGGGTTAACTCCCTTCCTAGTGTTTTGTTAACACTGGGTTTATGTGTGTGTGTGGGTGTGGCTGCTTGGGCTATTTAGCCTCTGCTGGATGCCTGAAGCTGGGGGGTACTCCAGCCATGGTGTATGCTGGAGCTATCCTCCTGGTCTTCATATTCCATCTGTCCAGTGAGGGCCACCCTTGTGGTCATAGATGTTTTTATGGTGTCTTATGTTTATTGGAGCTATGGGTGTCCTGGGTCCCTGTGTGGTTTGTGGTGTGTTCTGTGTGTCTGGCAGGTAGGTGTGTTATAGGTTTCGCTTACCTGCCATCTCTATAGCTGTATGTGTTAACCTCTCCTTGCAGCTTGGCCAGTGGAGACTCCTGTTTGTCCGTGTTGTGGAGGAACAGGTAGTCTTTACCCTGCTCCTAGTCCAGGGATTTCCTGAGGGTTAGTAGGGCCCCGAGGTTCCGGAGTATGAGCCCTCCTACCATCTGGGTTGGCTCATACGGTTAGTAGTCAAGGCCAGAATTAGGGACGCTGTAGGAGGTGACCTGCTCCCTTATTCCTCCTCCTGGCCTTGTTGCCTCTTCACCGCATGGTGGGGGGTTTCCCCCACTCCCCGCCATGACAACGTCACATGACATGACATATTTCCTTACATCTTGTTGATAATTGGGCCACTAAAAGAAACGGGATAAAAATTCCTGTGTCTTCTGCACTCCTTTGTGACCCGCAATCTTAGAATCATGGACTAACTTTAGAATTTTCAGTCTTATTGTTTCGGGCATATATAGCTGCTGCCCATGGGTCCACCCCTTGTTCTTAAGCATTAAATGCACATCATCAGGTGGTCAAGACAGCAAGGAGTCGGTGTCATAGGCCTTTTTTTTATCTATTCAAGCAAGTCTTTATTATGGCTTACTCCCACAAAATTATACTCAGGAACAATAGTCCTGAGCGGAATAGTAGAAGTGGAATCATTAGAAAAAATGCTAGATAGAGCATCTGCTGTTATGGGAACCGGGCCTGTATGAGATTACAAAGTTGAATTGGTTGAGGAAGAGACTCCAACGAGCTTGGCGAGGAGATAGACATTTGGAAGATCTAAAGTATTCCGAATTATGGTGATCAGTCAGAACTATTATTTGCTGTGAGGTTCCTTGAAGATGATGACTCCATTCCTTAAAAGTTGCAATGATAGCTATGTCACGGATGGTGTACAGGAAACAAGACAATACCATATAAACAATGTCTCTCTGGATCCACAACTAAGGAACAAAGGGAGACCCCTGCAATAGACCTGCCGCTCTCCCTCACTGCTCAGCCTATGCGAACACCCCAAAGGTGGATGGTTGCATATTCAAGTTCCTCGGCTATCTATTAGTTGAAGACCCTACAATATTGAAGGGACACGACCACCGGCTCCCTACACTGACACAGAGGGAGTCAGGGTCACCTCGATCCAGAAAAGACAAAATCATAAATACATAAACAGCACTTATCTTGCAGACAACTGACGACTGGGAACTGGGAACAGCAAGCGCACACACACTCCAGGAAGTTGTATCAGCCGCACACTACTGCATTATGGGGAGGAACTTAAAGGGTAGCAATTAGTCCAACTGCATGACAGCTGAGATAGACTAATGAGATGAGAAACTAAACCAAAACAAAGAAATTCAAGGAGGAGGATCTGAGAAGCTCCTGTGAGCGCTTCTCAGCTGTCTGGCTGTGACAGTACCCCTCCCTCTAGGAGTGGACTCCGGACACTCAGAGCCCACCTTCTCAGGATGGGACCTATGGAAAGCCCTGATGAGACGAGAGGCCTTAATGTCCGTCACTGGGACCCACATCCTCTCCTCAGGACCATAACCCTCCCAATGAACGAGGTACTGGAGGGAACCGCGGACAAGACGAGAATCCACAATCCTAGAGACCTGAAATTCAAGATTTCCATCAACCATAATCGGAGGAGGAGGCAAAGGCGAGGGTACAATAGGTTGAACATAAGGTTTCAATAAGGACTTATGAAAAACATTATGGATCTTCCAAGTCTGAGGAAGATCAAGACGGTAGGCAACAGGATTGATGACAGACAGGATCTTGTAAGGCCCAACAAACCTAGGACCCAACTTCCAGGAGGGAACCTTCAATTTGATATTCTTGATAGACAACCACACCAGATCACCAACATTCAGGTCCGGACCAGGCACACGTCTCTTATCCGCCACACGCTTATATCTCTCACTCATGCTCTTTAGATTATCCTGAATCTTTTGCCAAATAGATGACAAAGACGAGGAGAATCTGTCCTCATCAGGCAAACCAGAAGAGCCCTCTCCCGAGAAAGTCCCAAACTGCAGATGGAACCCATATGCACCAAAAAATGGTGACTTATCAGAGGACTCCTGACGACGGTTATTTAACCACCTCCGGACCGCTGTACGCACAGACGCGTCCTGGAGGTGGTTGATTCATTCCTCCTGGACGCGCCGGCGCGTCCTCTCGAGAGACGCGAGATTTCCTGTGAACGCGCGCACACAGGCGCGCGCGCTCACAGGAACGGAAGGTAAGAGAGTTGATCTCCAGCCTGCCAGCGGCGATCGTTCGCTGGCAGGCTGGAGATGTGTTTTTTTTAACCCGTAACAGGTATATTAGACGCTGTTTTGATAACAGCGTCTAATATACCTGCTACCTGGTCCTCTGGTGGTCCCATTTGTTTGGATCGACCACCAGAGGACACAGGTAGCTCAGTAAAGTCCCACCAAGCACCACTACACTACACTACACCCCCCCCCCGTCACTTATTAACCCCTTATTAGCCCCTGATCACCCCTGATCACCCCATATAGACTCCCTGATCACCCCCCTGTCATTGATTACCCCCCTGTCATTGATCAACCCCCTGTAAAGCTCCATTCAGATGTCCGCATGATTTTTACGGATCCACTGATAGATGGATCGGATCCGCAAAACGCATCCGGACGTCTGAATGAAGCCTTACAGGGGCATGATCAATGACTGTGGTTATCACCCCATATAGACTCCCTGATCACCCCCCTGTCATTGATCACCCCCCTGTCATTGATTACCCCCCTGTAAAGCTCCATTCAGACGTCCGCATGATTTTTACGGATCCACTGATAGATGGATCGGATCCGCAAAACGCATCCGGACGTCTGAATGAAGCCTTACAGGGGCATGATCAATGACTGTGGTGATCACCCCATATAGACTCCCTGATCACCCCCCTGTAAAGCTCCATTCAGATGTCCGCATGATTTTTACGGATCCACTGATAGATGGATCGGATCCGCAAAACGCATCCGGACGTCTGAATGAAGCCTTACAGGGGCATGATCAATGACTGTGGTGATCACCCCATATAGACTCCCTGATCACCCCCCTGTCATTGATTACCCCCCTGTAAAGCTCCATTCAGACGTCCGCATGATTTTTACGGATCCACTGATAGATGGATCGGATCCGCAAAACGCATCCGGACGTCTGAATGAAGCCTTACAGGGGCATGATCAATGACTGTGGTGATCACCCCATATAGACTCCCTGATCACCCCCCTGTCATTGATTACCCCCCTGTCATTGATCACCCCCCTGTAAAGCTCCATTCAGACGTCCGCATGATTTTTACGGATCCACTGATGGATGGATCGGATCCGCAAAACGCATCCGGACGTCTGAATGAAGCCTTACACGGGCGTGATAAATGACTGTGGTTATCACCCCATATAGACTCCCTGATCACCCCCCTGTCATTGATCACCACCCCTGTCATTGATCACCACCCCTGTCATTGATCACCCCCCTGTCATTGATCACCCCCCTGTCATTGATCACCCCCCTGTCATTGATCACCCCCCCTGTCATTGATCACCCCCCTGTCATTGATCACCCCCCTGTCATTGATCACCCCCCTGTCATTGATCACCCCCCTGTTATTGATCAACCCCCTGTCATTGATCAACTCCCCTGTCATTGATCACCCCCCTGTCATTGATCACCCCCCTGTAAGGCTCCATTCAGACATTTTTTTGGCCCAAGTTAGCGGAATTATTTTTTTTTTTTCTTACAAAGTCTCATATTCCACTAACTTGTGACAAAAAATTAAATCTCACATGAACTCACCATACCCCTCACGGAATCCAAATGCGTAAAATTTTTTAGACATTTATATTCCAGACTTCTTCTCACGCTTTAGGGCCCCTAGAATGCCAGGGCAGTATAAATACCCCACATGTGACCCCATTTCGGAAAGAAGACACCCCCAGGTATTCCGTGAGGGGCATATTGAGTCCATGAAAGATTGAAATTTTTGTCCCAAGTTAGCGGAACGGGAGACTTTGTGAGAAAAAAATAAAAAATATCAATTTCCGCTAACTTGTGCCAAAAAAAAAAAAATTCTATGAACTCGCCATGCCCCTCATTGAATACCTTGGGGTGTCTTCTTTCCAAAATGGGGTCACATGTGGGGTATTTATACTGCCCTGGCATTCTAGGGGCCCCAAAGCGTGAGAAGAAGTCTGGTATCCAAATGTCTAAAAATGCCCTCCTAAAAGGAATTTGGGCCCCTTTGCGCATCTAGGCTGCAAAAAAGTCTCACACATCTGGTATCGCCGTACTCAGGAGAAGTTGGGGAATGTGTTTTGGGGTGTCTTTTTACATATACCCATGCTGGGTGAGAGAAATATCTTGGTCAAATGCCAACTTTGTATAAAAAAATGGGAAAAGTTGTCTTTTGCCAAGATATTTCTCTCACCCAGCATGGGTATATGTAAAAAGACACCCCAAAACACATTCCCCAACTTCTCCCGAGTACGGAGATACCAGATGTGTGACACTTTTTTGCAGCCTAGGTGGGCAAAGGGGCCCATATTCCAAAGAGCACCTTTCGGATTTCACTGGTCATTTACCTACTTACCACACATTAGGGCCCCTGGAAAATGCCAGGGCAGTATAACTACCCCACAAGTGACCCCATTTTGGAAAGAAGACACCCCAAGGTATTCCGTGAGGGGCATGGCGAGTTCCTAGAATTTTTTATTTTTTGTCACAAGTTAGTGGAAAATGATGATTTTTTTTTTTTTTCATACAAAGTCTCATATTCCACTAACTTGTGACAAAAAATAAAAACTTCCATGAACTCACTATGCCCATCAGCGAATACCTTGGGGTCTATTCTTTCCAAAATGGGGTCACTTGTGGGGTAGGTATAATGCCCTGGTATTTTAGGGGCCCAAATGTGTGGTAAGGAGTTTGAAATCAAATTCTGTAAAAAATGACCAGTGAAATCCGAAAGGTGCTCTTTGGAATATGGGCCCCTTTGCCCACCTAGGCTGCAAAAAAGTGTCACACATCTGGTATCTCCGTACTCAGGAGAAGGTGGGGAATGTGTTTTGGGGTGTCATTTTACATATACCCATGCTGGGTGAGATAAATATCTTGGTCAAATGCCAACTTTGTATAAAAAAATGGGAAAAGTTGTCTTTTGCCAAGATATTTCTCTCACCCAGCATGGGTATATGTAAAAAGACACCCCAAAACACATTCCCCAACTTCTCCTGAGTACGGAGATACCACATGTGTGGCACTTTTTTGCAGCCTAGGTGGGCAAAGGGGCCCATATTCCAAAGAGCACCTTTTGGATTTCACTGGTCATTTACCTACTTACCACACATTAGGGCCCCTGGAAAATGCCAGGGCAGTATAACTACCCCACAAGTGACCCCATTTTGGAAAGAAGACACCCCAAGGTATTCCGTGAGGGGCATGGCGAGTTCCTAGAATTTTTTATTTTTTGTCGCAAGTTAGTGGAAAATGATGATTTTTTTTATATATTTTTTTTTTTCATACAAAGTCTCATATTCCACTAACTTGTGACAAAAAATAAAAACTTCCATGAACTCACTATGCCCATCAGCGAATACCTTGGGGTCTCTTCTTTCCAAAATGGGGTCACTTGTGGGGTATTTATACTGCCCTGGCATTCTAGGGGCCCAAATGTGTGGTAAGGAGTTTGAAATCAAATTCTGTAAAAAATGACGAGTGAAATCCGAAAGGTGCTCTTTGGAATATGGGCCCCTTTGCCCACCTAGGCTGCAAAAAAGTGTCACACATCTGGTATCTCCGTATTCAGGAGAAGTTGGGGAATGTGTTTTGGGGTGTCTTTTTACATATACCCATGCTGGGTGAGAGAAATATCTTGGCAAAAGACAACTTTTCCCATTTTTTTATACAAAGTTGGCATTTGACCAAGATATTTATCTCACCCAGCATGGGTATATGTAAAATGACACCCCAAAACACATTCCCCAACTTCTACTGAATACGGAGATACCAGATGTGTGACACTTTTTTGCAGCCTAGGTGGGCAAAGGGGCCCACATTCCAAAGAGCACCTTTCGGATTTCACTGGTCAGTTTTTACAGAATTTGATTTCAAACTCCTTACCACACATTTGGGCCCCTAGAATGCCAGGGCAGTATAACTACCCCACAAGTGACCCCATTTTGGAAAGAAGAGACCCCAAGGTATTTCGTGATGGGCATAGTGAGTTCATGGAAGTTTTTATTTTTTGTCACAAGTTAGTGGAATATGAGACTTTGTAAGAAAAAAAAAAAAAAAAAAAAATCATCATTTTCCGCTAACTTGTGACAAAAAATAAAAAGTTCTATGAACTCACTATGCCCATCAGCGAATACCTTAGGGTGTGTACTTTCCGAAATGGGGTCATTTGTGGGGTGTTTGTACTGTCTGGGCATTGTAGAACCTCAGGAAACATGACAGGTGCTCAGAAAGTCAGAGCTGCTTCAAAAAGCGGAAATTCACATTTTTGTACCATAGTTTGTAAACGCTATAACTTTTACCCAAACCATTTTTTTTTTACCCAAACATTTTTTTTTTATCAAAGACATGTAGAACTATAAATTTAGAGCAAAATTTATATATGGATGTCATTTTTTTTGCAAAATTTTACAACTGAAAGTGAAAAATGTCATTTTTTTGCAAAAAAATCGTTAAATTTCGATTAATAACAAAAAAAGTAAAAATGTCAGCAGCAATGAAATACCACCAAATGAAAGCTCTATTAGTGAGAAGAAAAGGAGGTAAAATTCATTTGGGTGGTAAGTTGCATGACCGAGCAATAAATGGTGAAAGTAGTGTAGGTCAGAAGTGTAAAAAGTGGCCTGGTCTTTCAGGGTGTTTAAGCACTGGGGGCTGAAGTGGTTAAAGCAAACTCAGCAAGGGACAAAAAAGAACACCAATCCTCCTGATTCTCCGCCACAAAACAGCGCAGATATGTCTCCAGATTCTGATTGACGCGCTCTGTCTGGCCATTCGACTGCGGATGGAAAGCAGAAGAGAATGACAACCGAACCCCCAAGCGAGAACAGAAAGCCTTCCAGAATCTGGAAACAAACTGCGTGCCCCTATCAGAGACTATGTCTGAAGGAATCCCATGCAATTTGACAATGTGGTCAATAAATGCCTGCGCCAGCGTCTTAGCATTGGGCAAACCAGGAAAAGGGATAAAATGCACCATTTTGCTAAAACGGTCCACCACCACCAGAATCACAGACTTCCCCGAGGAACGAGGCAAGTCCGTTATGAAGTCCATGGACAGATGTGTCCAAGGACGGGAAGGAATGGGCAAAGGAAGGAGAGGACCAGATGGCCGTGAATGAGGGACCTTGGCACGAGCGCAAGTCTCGCAAGCTGCCACAAAACCCTCAACCGACTTCCGAAGCGCAGGCCACCAGAATCTCTGAGCGATGAGATCCAGTGTGGCTCTTGCCCCCGGGTGCCCAGCAAGGACCGTGTCGTGGTGTTCTTTAAAAATCTTGTGTCTCAAAGCGAGAGGCACAAACAACCTCCCAGGAGGACAAAGATCAGGAGCTTCTGACTGGGCTGCCTGCACCTCTGCCTCCAATTCAGCAAAAAGAGCAGAGACCACCACACCTTCAGCCAAAATGGGACCCGGGTCTTCAAAATTCCCACCTCCCGGAAAACAACGTGACAGGGCATCTGCCTTCACATTCTTAACCCCAGGGCGGAACGTAACAACAAAATTAAACCTTGAAAAGAACAAAGACCATCTGGCCTGTCTCGGGTTCAGACGCTTGGCTGACTCCAAGTAGGCCAGATTTTTATGGTCAGTAAACACGGTAATAGGGTGTCTGGCTCCCTCTAGCCAATGGCGCCATTCCTCAAAAGCCAACTTGATGGCCAACAATTCCATATCTCCCACATCATAATTTCTCTCTGCGGAGGAGAGTTTCTTTGAGAAAAAGGCACACGGTTGCCATTTGGCAGGAGAGGAACCCTGAGACAAGACCGCACCCACCCCTACCTCAGAAGCATCAACCTCAACTATGAAGGGTAACGAAATATCAGGTTGTACTAGGATGGGAGCGGAAGCAAAACTCTCCTTGATATTAGCAAAGGCCTTACGCGCCTCTACCGACCAGGAAGAAAAATCTACCCCCCTTCTGGTCATATCAGTGAGTGGTTTAACAACAGAGGAATAATTCAAAATAAATTTCCTGTAATAATTGGCAAAGCCCAAAAAACGCATCAGCGCCTTCTGATTCTCAGGAAGCTCCCACTCAAGCACAGCGCGGACCTTCTCGGGGTCCATGTGAAAACCAGAAGCGGAGACAAGAAACCCCAGAAATTGGATTTCTGGAACCGCAAACACACATTTTTCCAGTTTCGCGTATAATTTATTCTCCCGCAGGATGAGCAAGACCTGAAGTAAGTGTTCCTTATGAGTCTTGAAATCAGGAGAAAAAATCAAAATGTCATCCAAATACACTAATACAAATTTTCCCATTAAATGATAAAAAATGCTGTTGACGAAATGCTGAAAAACGGCTGGGGCATTCATCAAACCAAAAGGCATAACCAAATTCTCAAAATGGCCCTCAGGGGTATTGAAAGCCGTCTTCCATTCGTCTCCTTCTCTGACCCTAACCAGGTTGTATGCCCCTCTTAGGTCTAATTTGGAAAAGACTTTAGCCCCAACAACCTGGTTAAACAGGTCCGGGATCAGAGGAAGCGGATAAGGATCACGAATAGTGATACTGTTCAGCTCCCTGAAATCCGAGCAAGGTCTTAAAGAACCATCTTTTTTCTTAACAAAGAAAAAACCAGCGGCAACAGGTGACTTCGAGGGTCGTATGTGTCCTTTTCTCAGACTCTCAGAGATATAAGCCCGCATAGCGACCCTCTCAGGTTGGGAGAGATTATATAAACGAGATTTAGGCAGCTTGGCGCCTGGGATGAGATTAATAGGGCAATCATACTCCCTGTGCGGAGGTAAAGCCTGAACTCCACTCTCAGAGAAGACATCAAAAAATTCAGAGAGGAAAGGTGGTACAGTCTTAGTAGAAACCTCAGAAACAGATGTTATGAGGCAATTCTCTCTGCAAAAGTTACTCCAACCATTTATTTGCCTCGCTTGCCAATCAATGGTGGGGTTATGTTTAGTGAGCCAGGGTAGCCCCTACACTAGAGGAGTAGGCAAACCGCTAAGGACGAAACATGACACATCCTCAACATGAGCATCACTCACAATTAAACGGATATTGTGAACTATGCCCTTTAATGATTTCTGAGAAAGTGGAGCTGAATCAATAGCAAAAACAGGAATATCCTTTCCCAAAGTGCATACCTGGAAACCATGAGTTATTGCAAATTGATTATCAATGAGGTTGACAGCTGCTCCACTATCCACAAAAATCTCACAAAAAATGCTCTTGCTCTCTAGCGCCACCCTAGCAGGCAGGACAAAACGGGAACTACAAGCAAACGGAAAACCTTCAATTTCCACCTCAACCCTGCCAATAGTAACAGACGGAACATTTTTAAAAGATTTTTTCCTTTTTGTCTCTTTATTACTCCCAGAAAACTGCCTGAATCTCCTAGAGGGACAAACATTTGCCAGATGATTTATACCTCCACAACAAAAACAAACCCTCCCCTGCGGGCTGAATCTTCTATTGTCAGAGGCAATCAACCCCAGCTGCATGGACTCCTGCTCAGAAGGGGCTGACAGCGACTGAGACCCCTGTGCACAGAATGCTGCACTGTCCCGGGACTGAGTATGACAGGAAGGAGAGATCTCTCCTCTCTCTTTTTAAGACGCCTGTCAATACGAACAGCCTGAGACATAGCAGAATCCAAGGAGGTAGGTCTTTCATGAAAGGCAAATGCATCTTTCAATCCCTCTGAAAGACCATAGCAAAATTGACTTCGGAGTGCAGCATCATTCCAACCCGTATCTGCTGCCCATCTCCGAAATTCTGAACAGTATATCTCTTCGGATTGTTTACCCTGGCATAACAGACGTAGTCTAGACTCAGCCAGAGCAATACGATCCGGATCATCATATATCTGACCCAGGGCTAAAAAGAATTCATCCACTGAATGAAGGGGCCGTGCCCCCTCCGGCAGCGAAAAGGCCCAGGACTGAGCGTTACCCCTGAGCAGCGATATAATGATCCCCACCCTCCGTTCTTCATCACCAGAAGAATGAGGAAGAAGGCGAAAATGGAGTTTGCAAGCCTCTCTAAAACGCACAAAATTCTCACTACCCCCGGAGAACGTATCCGGGAGCGAGATCTTAGGCTCAGCACAAACTCCATGAACGCAAGCTGAACCGGTCACTTGAAACTGAGAAAAAGTCTTACGGAGATCAGCTACCTCCAAAGAAAGACCCTGAAAGCGTTCAGCCAAAAGTGAAACCGGATCCATGCTTGAGACGGTTTAGGCGGCTGATAATGTCACGGATGGTGTACAGGAAACAAGACAATACCATATAAACAATGTCTCTCTGGATCCACAACTAAGGAACAAAGGGAGACCCCTGCAATAGACCTGCCGCTCTCCCTCACTGCTCAGCCTATGCGAACACCCCAAAGGTGGATGGCCGCATATCCACGTTCCTCGGCTATCTATTACCTGAAGACCCTACAATAGTGAAGGGACACGACCACCGGCTCCCTACACTGACACGGAGGGAGTCAGGGTCACCTCGATCCAGAAAAGACAAAATCATAAATACATAAACAGCACTTTTCTTGCAGACAACTGACGACTGGGAACTGGGAACAGCAAGCGCACACACACTCCAGGAAGTTGTATCAGCCGCACACTACTGCATTATGGGGAGGAACTTAAAGGGTAGCAATTAGTCCAACTGCATGACAGCTGAGATAGACTAACGAGATGAGAAACTAAACCAAAACAAAGAAATTCAAGGAGGAGGATCTGAGAAGCTCCTGTGAGCGCTTCTCAGCTGTCTGGCTGTGACAAGCTAATAGTTCTTTTTTCCCCACATAATTCTTCTCAGCAGGGGATAAACATAGTAACATAGTAACATAGTACATAAGGCCGAAAAAAGACATTTGTCCATCCAGTTCGGCCTGTCATCCTACAAGTTGATCCAGAGGAAGGCAAAAAAAACCCCTGTGAGGTAGAAGCCAATTTTCCTCACTTTAGGGGAATAAAAAATTCCTTCCCGACTCCAATCAGGCAATCAGAATAACTCCCTGGATCAACGACCCCTCTCTAGTAGCTATAGCCTGTAATATTATTACACTCCAGAAATACATCCAGGCCCCTCTTGAATTCCTTTATTGTACTCACCATCACCACCTCCTCAGGCAGAGAGTTCCATAGTCTCACTGCTCTTACCGTAAAGAACCCTTTTCTATGTTTGTGTACAAACCTTCTTTCCTCCAAACGCAGAGGATGTCCCCTCGTCACAGTCACAGTCCTAGGGATAAATAGATGATGGGATAGATCTCTGTACTGCCCCCTGATATATTTATACATAGTAATTAGATCTCCCCTCAGTCGTCTTTTTTCTAACGTGAATAACCCTAATTTTGATAATCTTTCAGGGTACTGTAGTTGCCCCATTCCAGTTATTACTTTAGTTGCCATTACTTAATTCCCTTAGGATACGGGGGTGTATGCCATCCGGTCCTGGCGATTTGTCTATTTTGATCTTTTTAAGTCGCTGTTGTACTTCTTCCTGGGTCAGACAGGACACTTTTAATGGCGAATTTATTTCAGCATTCAGCATTTCATCTGACAGTTTATTTTCCTCAGTGAATACATTGGAGAAAAAAATATTTAACAGCTTTGCTTTCTCCTCGTCGCTCTCTGCGACTCCCCCCTCATTACTCTTTAAAGGGCCGACACCTTCAGATTTATACTTTTTAACATTTATATAATTGAAGAACATTTTAGGGTTAGTTTTACTCTGTTTGGCAATTAATCTCTCGGTCTCTAGTTTGGCCGCTTTTATTTGTTTTTTACATGTTCTGTTTTTTTCCTTATAGTTTTTCAGTGCTTCCGTGCTACCCTCCTGTTTTAGGGTTTTATATGCTTTCTTTTTGTCATTTATTGCTTTCTTTACAGTTCTGTTTATCCACATTGGTTTCTTTTTGTTCCTTAACCTTTTATTCCCATACGGTATGTACCTCTCACAATGAGATTTTAGGATGTTTTTAAAGATATCCCATTTTTTGGCTGTATTTTTATTTTTGAGGACTTTGTCCCAGTTAGTTAGGCCTATGGCCTCTCTTAGTTGGCTAAATTTAGCTTTTTTGAAGTTTGGTATTTTTGTTTCTCCCTGTAGAAACGCTCTTTTGAATGATAATTGGAAGGTTATTACTTTATGGTCACTATTTCCCAGGTGTCCCCCAACCTGCACGTCTGTTGTTCTGTCAGGTCTATTGGTTAATATTAAGTCCAGTATGGCCGTCCCTCTAGTCGGGTCCTGAACCAGTTGGGAGAGATAATGGTCTTTGGTTATTGCCAAGAATCTGTTTCCTTTATGAGATATACAAGTTTCAGTTTCCCAGTCTATATCTGGGTAGTTGAAGTCCCCCATAATAACCACCTCATTATGATTTGCCGCCTTGTCTATCTCGTTTAGTAGTAGATTTTCTGTGGACTCTGGTATATTAGGTGGTTTATAGTAGACTCCTATTAGTAATTTATTGTTGTTTTTAGCTCCATGTATCTCTACCCACAGTGACTCCACATGTTCATGTCCCTCACTTATATCTTCACGGAGTGTGGGCTTTAGACAAGATTTTACATAAAGGCAGACCCCTCCACCTCTCCGGTTTTGACGATCCTTTCTGAACAGGCTGTAACCTTGTACATTAACCGCCCAGTCATAGCTATCATCCAGCCATGTCTCAGTTATTCCCACTATGTCATAGTCCTCCTCACACATCACTAATTCCAGTTCACCAGTTTTATTAGTCAGACTTCTGGCATTAGTATACATACATATGAGAGGTTTATGTATATTTTTTACCCTACACCTTTCCTTCTGAACTGTTCTTGTCCCTCCTTCCATTTCTCCCCCAGTCCCACTACCTTGCCCCCGGTCTCTATCTGCACTATCTTCCCCTTCTATAGTGTAATTACCCTCCCCCCCAGTCCCTAGTTTAAACACTCCTCCAACCTTCTAGCCATCTTCTCAAACGTTGGGAGAAAAAAGCAAAAGGATGCAATAAACCCTTGTCTCCTGTTCTCTGAGACAGAATAGCCCATATTATCCCTTTGATGGGCTTATTTTCATTTGATTTATATATTTACAATATATGGATTTAATATTACCTGATATTGTGGCACCCCCATATTCTCTCTTGGATATCTGATTGCTGCCAATCCTTTTAAAAGTGCTATTTATGCTATTTTTACATTATTTATCTATCAGTCCCGCACCCAATTTTGTTCAGTGCAGTGGATGTTATGCGCGCTGCCAATCACAGTAAACAAGGTGATATCTGGCGCTATAATTTGGTACCAGTTATCCAGTTGTTAAGTACCCCACTTAGGTTCAGACATATGACCTTGTGGTGGTATGCCCCCTAGTGTTGGTGGGTTTAGTTTGTGGGACTCACCTATCATACTACTTACATACGCATACCCCTCTACTAGTGGTGTCATGAGTTTGTTAGGTCTCACAATCCAGTGACGTCTGATTGTTTCATTCAGCTGCTATAAGCAGTGTGGGTAGATACCTCCTTGATCTTATCGGAACATTATAATAAAGATTTTGTTATTTTGTTTTAGCGTCCTTTTCAAACAAATATTTATCTAGTGCTATTGAGGACACAGACCCAATACACCTTATTTCATTTTGTCACAGGAGTACAGGCCCCAAAAATTAGGCATTCATCTGACAGAAAAGAACTTGTGATTATGTGACTGGAGACAGGGCCAGCTCCAAGTTCATGTGGGCCCTTGGGCGATAAATCCCAGTGGGCCCCTTGAGGCATTTTTTCTACATTTACATGTCCCTTTGTGGCTCCCACACGGTATAATGACCACCAGTGGTCCCTATACAGTATAATGACCACTAGTGGCCCTTCACACAGTATAATGACCATTAGTGGCCCTTCACACAGTATAATGACCCCAAGTGGCCCCACAAACAGTATAATGACCCCACAGTGGCCCTCCATTCAGAATAATAACACCCAGTCCCCCCATTCAGAATAATGACCCCCCCAGTGGCCCCCATACTGGGGATTATACTGTATGGAGGGGGCACTGGGGGTCATTATGCTGTATGGAGGGTCATTGGGGATCATTGTACTAAATGGTGGGCACTGTGGGTCATTATACTGTGCAAGGGGCCCCCAACTGCCGCAGCATCAATCAAAATAGTAGTATTTGAAGATCATACGGAATTCTTTCAATGATCATGGCGACTTCTAATTCAGATGATGCGGTTGGGGGTTCCTCACGTTTTCTGAAAAAATACATAAGAAAACAAATAAATACAAAAATGTATATACACATTATATAAAATGGAGCTTGGAAAATTACAGGAAGCTATTCAAATCATACTCCCGGTTTAACCCCATGGGTTCCAATGTCTGTAATGTATGAATCCAATAGGATTCGCGTTTTTTCAACATTTTAATCCGATTACCCCCTCTGCGAGGTTGTGTCACATGTCCAATGATTTGAAAGCGCAATTGCGCAATATTATGTTTACAGCGATCAAAATGGTAAGGAACCGGCAGAAGCAGGTTGTTTTTCCTTATGGCGGACTTGTGTTTAGAGAAGCGATCTTTCACATCGGCCATTAACCCGATGTAGTCAAACACCTGTCAGGCTAGGCGTTCCCTGCGGCTGGATCTGGAGGGAGGCCGTCGATGGGTTGGCTGCAAGAATGATCTCATATCCGAAGTGACCCACACATCTTCAAACCGCAAGGCTTGGAAATGCTGCATTCTGACAGTCCTCTGTGATGGTGGTGACATGTCCACCATTTTGTGTTTGTACCGGGGGTCTAAGTACGTTGCCACCCAGTACTAGTCCTTGCCTTTTATATACACTGGAGCATGAATGCCCCTATTTGCACTAAATTGAAAGTGGTGGTGGAGCGCCCTGGCTCCTGCTCATTGCTCAGGATAATGTCGTCCTCGGTCTCCTCCCCCCAGCCACGGACAACACCATGGATCCCCGTAAAGTTTAAAATCCCTCTCAAAGCCTGCTCTTCTAGCTCCTCCTCCTCTTCCCCCCAACCACCACCCTCCTCTGACTCCTCTACGGACTCCTGCTGACTTGTCTCAGGTGGAGTAGCCCCCCTTGGGAATTCATTCAGCATTGCGATTTTCTCATCTTCCAGCTCCTGCTCCTCGATGGCTTTATCAATGACACAAAAAAATGCACGCTCCAGAAAGAAGGCGTAAGGTATGATATCACTGATGGCGCCCTGGCTGCGACTGACCAGTTGGGTGATCTCATCAAATGGCCGCAGAAGT
The DNA here is from genome assembly GCF_905171765.1 of Bufo bufo. Taxonomy (NCBI): domain Eukaryota; kingdom Metazoa; phylum Chordata; class Amphibia; order Anura; family Bufonidae; genus Bufo; species Bufo bufo. Next base: position 61,639,114 of record NC_053389.1, read on the forward strand.
CTGCATGCATCACGCATAAGCAGCCACTGGGGCGGTGAAAAGAAACCAAGCTCCCCAGAACCTGTCCTGCTGCATAGTTTGTACAGATGGTCGTTATCGGCACGTTGCTGCTGGAGCAGCGTATCAAGCGTATACAAGGTGGCGTTCCAGCGTGTTGGGCTGTCACAAATCAGATGTCTGACGGGCAAGTGGTATTTCCGCTGAACGTCAGCAAGGCGAGCCATGGCCGTGTAAGATCTTCTAAAATGAAGAGATTTTCCTGGCCTGCAGCAAGACGTCCTGGACGCCGGGGTATTTGGCAACGAAACGCTGCACGACCAAGTTCAGGACGTGTGCCATGCACGGCACATGTGTCATTTTGCCCTGTTTCAGCATGCTCAGTAGATTGGCACCGTTGTCACAGACCACTTTACCAATTGTCAAATTGAGTGGGATTAGCTACTGATCGACATATGAACGCAGAGCTGAAAGCAATGCAGGACCGGTGTGGCTCTTGGCTTCCAGGCACAACAGCCGCAGCACAGCATGGTAACTTCTCACATGGAACGTCGAATAGATTCTGGAGAGCTTGGGGGGTGCAGTGTAAGAGGAGGAGTCAGCCGAGGAGAAGACGGAGGATGGAGTAGGAGAAGGAGAAGAAGAGGCAGGCCTGCATGCAATCCTTGGCTGTAACACTAAATCCACACGGAAGCCAAGGGTTACATGCTTGATGGCCATGAGAAGGTTCACCCAATGGGCAGTAAAAGTTATGTACCTTTCCTGCCCTTGTTTGCTAGACTATGTGTCTGTGGTCAGATGTATCTTGGCACCGGCACTGTGTGCCAGAGATATATTCACTTGCTGCTAAACGTGGCCTTATAGCTCTGGGATGCCCTTCTGGGAGAAATATTTCCTTCCGGGGACCTTCAAATGCGGTGTGCCAATGGCCACAAATTTTCTAAAGGCCTCCGAGTCCACCAGTTTAGGTATTTTGTGGAAGCAGGTATATCGCTGCCCTCAATCAATATTTGGTGGAAACAGGTATATCAAACCCCTTAATCTGTATTTTGTGGAAGCAGGTATATCAAACCTCTTAATCAGTATTTTGTGGAAGCAGGCATATCGCAGGCCTCAATCATTATTTGGTGGAAACAGTTATATTGAACCCCTTAATCAGTATTTTGTGGAAGCAGGTATATCGCAGATCACTGCAAAAAGGTGCACCACAATGATATGCAACTGACAACACTGGCTAATCCCTCAAGCTGATGTTAAGAACTGAGACTATAGCCAATGTATTCTAATAGAAATTGGATATTATCCAGCTCACCCATATTGATCCTGTGGATAGGTGCACGGAACAGACCCAAGCAAGTCCAGAAATCACATGTATGTAGAGAAAAAAGGCTCCAGCACTCGTAGTAAAAGTTTTCTGGTCCCGGTCTTTATTCCACCAAAAATATCATGTACAAACACAGTGGCACCTTCTCCTGCTCTCCTCCGTTTTACGCATTTCGAACACTTCTGTTCTTACTCATAATCCAGTGTGTCTGTTCCGCCATGAACTGATATAGGCTGCACTCCCATCCGCCCAGAAGAGGGGGGAGGGGAGCCCAGACCTCATCATTAGCGTGTCAGACACCTGTTCAAACACAATAAATAAAAAATAAAAAAATGCATTAAAAGAATTAGAGAATAATAAGGATCTAATATACAAAATGTCAGATAAAGGGGGCTCGGTGGTGGTGCTATCATCAGCAGATGCTGGAGGTTTTGTCTGACAACACCACCTACCGAATTTTACAACATAATCCCCTATTGAAATATAAAGAAGAATTAATGGACATTTTGGATAGAGGCAAAGACAGAGGCTTCATTAGCCACAAACAACATGTATTTCTAAATGTCGACTCACCGATTATACCGATCATACATGCCCTTCCAAAGGTCCACAAAGGCATTGGTCCTCCCCCATTACGACCTATAGTATCAGGCATTGGGTCCCTGACAGAGAAAATGGGTGAGTGGCTGGACACAGTGTTACAACCACTAGTCAAAAGAATTCTTGGATACCTTGACAGTGGTGCAAAAGGGCTACGATGTGTTCCTGACTGGATTACATTGGCTAAACTCTCAGTTCTTAACATCACCTTGAGGGATTAGCCAGTGTTATCAGATGAATATCATTGTGGTGCACCTTTTCGCAGTGATTTATGTATTTTTATATTCGCATCCACACATTATCCCATCTTGTGTAGGATGCTCTTGTGGTGCATGTGATCCGCTGCCGACAACCTCCATTGTATGCATTTTTGCTGGGGATTGCCATTAGCAACGGATCACGTGCGGAAGAATTGCTCCCCCGGTTATAAATACGCCACAGTGTTTGGGGTTTTTGAGCATTTCCTCCCATTTAAGAAACTTTATTTCAGTTATTTTTCCAAGTATATCGCAGACCTCAATCAGTATTTTGTGGAAGCAGGTATATCAAACCCTTAATCAGTATTTTGTGGAAGCAGGAATATCGCAGGCCTCAATAAATTTTTGGTGGAAACAGGTATATCGAACCCCTTAATCGGTATTTTGTGGAAGTAGGTATATCGCAGGCCTCAACCAATATTCGGTGGAAACAGGTATATCGAACCCCTTAATCTGTATTTTGTGGAAGCAGGTATATCGCAGGCCTCAATCAATATTTGGTGGAAACAGGTATATTGAACCCCTCAATCAGTATTTTGTGGAAGCAGGCATATCAAACCCCTTAATCAGCATTTTGTGGAAGCAAGTATATCGCAGGCCTCAATAAATATTTGATTGAAACAGGTATATCGAACCCCTTAATCGATATTTTGGGAAAGCAGGTATATCGCAGGGCTCAGTCAATATTTAGTGGAAGCGGGGTGTCATGAAACTGTCCCAGGCTTTGGAGAGTGTTGCCCTGCCTCTGTTGGAACTGCTGTGTGTTCCCCTTGTCTCTTCTCCTTGGTTGGCCAAGGAACTACGGACTCTGCCGCCAGTGTTGTCAAATGGAACGTTTTGGAGCAATTTTTCAACAAGGATCTTCTGGTATTGCACCGTTTTGCTCATCCTCTCCACCAGAGGAATGAGAGATGAGACGTTCTCTTTGTAGCGGGGGTCGAGAAGGGTAAACAACCAGTAAACCGTGTAGTCTAAAATGCATATAACACGCAGGGCGCGGGAAAGGCAGCCTAACATAAAGTCAGCCATGTGTGCCAGAAAACCAACAGGCAAGACTTGGCTGTTGTCATCAGGAGGATCACTCTCAATCTCCTCATCCTCTTGCTCCTCTTCTGCCCACCCACGCTGAACAGATGGAATTAAACCTCCATGGGTACTACCCTCAGTAGCAGAGGTGACCTTCTCCTGCTCCTCTTCCTCTTCATCATCCAATTCGCGCTGAGAAGACGAACTGAGGGTGGTCTGGCTATCACCCTGTGTAATGTCTTCCTCCATTTCCACCTTCTCCACATACAAATTGTTGTCCTTAATTGTCATCAGCGAGCGTTTGAGTAGACACAGAAGCGAGATGGTTATCGCCGACCACTATCTGTGTTGATTCCTAAAAGTTTCTTATTCCTCACAGAGGTCAGACATCCATGCCCACTCCTTGCTTGTGAATAGCGGAAGCTGACTGGAAAGGCGACGACCATGTTGCAGCTGGTATTCCACTTCTGCCCTCTGCTGCTCACAAAGTCTGGCCAACCTGTAGAAGTTCCAGTGCGTGCTCACGTCGCACAACAGCCGGTGAGCTGGCAATTTCAAGCACTGCTGCAGCGTTGACAGACCCTCTGAAGCTGTCGACGACTTGCCGAAATTTGCACACACGTGGCACACCTTCACCAGTAGCTCAGGCAAATTGGGGTAGGTTTTGAGAAACCGCTGAACCACAAGATTGAACACGTGAGCTAGGCATCGGTTGTGTCTGAGCTTGCCGAGCTCCAAAGCCACCACAAAGTTACGGCCATTATCAGACACAACCATGCCTGGTTCTAGGTTGAGTGGCGAGAGCCACAGCTCATTATGGTCTCTTATCCCCTGCCAAAGCTCTGCGGCGGTGTGCCGTTTGTCCCCCTAACATAGTAACATAGTAACATAGTACATAAGGCCGAAAAAAGACATTTGTCCATCCAGTTCGGCCTGTTATCCTGCAAATTGATCCAGAGGAAGGCAAAAAAAAAAAAAAAAAAACCCTGTGAGGTAGAAGCAAATTTTCTCCACTTTAGGGGAATAGAAAATTCCTTCCCGACTCCAATCAGGCAATCAGAATAACTCCCTGGATCAACGACTCCTCTCTAGTAGCTATAGCCTGTAATATTATTAAGCTCCAGAAATACGTCCAGGCCCCTCTTGAATTCCTTTATTGTACTCACCATCACCACCTCCACAGGCAGAGAGTTCCATAGTCTCACTGCTCTTACCGTAAAGAATCCTCTTCTATGTTTGTGTACAAACCTTCTTTCCTCCAGACGCAGAGGATGTCCCCTCAACACAGTCACAGTCCTGGGGATAAATAGCTGATGGGATAGATCTCTGTACTGACCCCTGATATATTTATACATATTAATTAGATCTCCCCTCAGTCGTCTTTTTTCTAAAGTGAATAACCCTAATTTTGATAATCTTTGAGGGTACTATAGTTGCCACATTCCAGTTATTACTTTAGTTGCCCTCCTCTGGACCCTCTCCAGCTCTGCTATGTCTGCCTTGTTTACAGGAGCCCAGAACTGTACACAGTACTCCATGTGTGGTCTGACTAGCGATTTGTAAAGTGGTAGGACTATGTTCTTATCACGGGAATCTATGCCCCTTCTGATGCAACCCATTATCTTGTTGGCCTTGGCAGCAGCTGCCTGACACTGGTTTTTGCAGCTTAGTTTGCTGTTTATTAAAATTCCTAGATCCTTTTCCATGTCAGTGTTACCGAGTGTTTTACCATTTAGTATGTACGGGTGACTTGCATTTTTCCTTCCCATGTGCATAACTTTACATTTATCAGTGTTAAACCTCATCTGCCACTTATCTGCCCAAGCCTCCAATCTATCCAGATCCCTCTGTAGTAGTATACTGTCCTCATCAGTGTAAATTACTTTACACAGTTTAGTGTCATCTGCGAAAATTGATACTTTACTATGCAAGCCTTCTACAAGATCATTAATAAATATATTGAAGAGAATAGGGCCCAATACTGACCCCTGAGGTACCCCACTAGTGACAGTGACCCAATCTGAGTGTGTACCGTTAATAACCACCCTCTGTTTTCTATCACTGAGCCAGTTACTTACCCACATACAGATGTTTTCTCCCAGTCCGAGCATTCTCATTTTATATACTAACCTTTTATGTGGTACAGTGTCAAATGCTTTGGAGAAGTCCAGATATACGACATCCATTGATTCGCCGCTGTCAAGTCTAGAACTTATCTCCTCATAGAAACTGATTAAATTAGTCTGACATGACCGATCCCTCACGAAGCCATGCTGATATGGCGTTATTTGCTTATTTCCATTAAGATGCTCTAATATAGCATCTCTCAGAAAACCTTCAAACAGTTTACCCACAACAGATGTTAAACTTACCGGCCTATAGTTTCCAGGCTCTGTTTTTGGCCCCTTTTTGAATATTGGCACCACATATGCCATGCGCCAATCCTGTGGGACATTCCCTGTCAGTACAGAGTCCGCAAATATGAGAAATAAGGGTCTGGCTATGACTTTACTTAATTCCTTTAGGATACGGGGGTGTATGTCATCCGGTCCTGGCGATTTGTCTATTTTAATCTTTTTAAGTCGCTGATGTACTTCTTCCTGGGTCAGACAGGACACTTTTAATGGGGAATTTATTTTTGCATTCTGCATGTCATCTGACAATTTATTTTCCTCAGTGAATACATTGGAGAAAAAAATATTTAACAGCTTTGCTTTCTCCTCATCGCTCTCTGCGACTTCCCCCTCATTACTCTTTAAAGGGCCGACACCTTCAGATTTATACTTTTTAACATTTATATAATTGAAGAACATTTTAGGGTTAGTTTTACTCTCTTTGGCAATTAATCTCTCGGTCTCTAGTTTGGCCGCTTTTATTAGTTTTTTACATGTTCTATTTTTTTCCTTATAGTTTTTCAGTGCTTCCGTGCTCCCCTCCTGTTTCAGTGAATTATATGCTTTTTTTTTGTCATTTATTGCTTTCTTTAAGGTTCTATTTATCCACATTGGTTTCTTTTTGTTCCTTAACCTTTTATTACCATACGGTATGTACCTCTCACAATGAGATTTTAGGATGTTTTTAAAGATATCCCATTTTGTGGCTGTATTTTTGAGGACTTTGTCCCAGTTAGTTTGGCCTATGGCCTCTCTTAGTTGGCTAAATTTTGCTTTTTTGAAGTTTGGTATTTTTGTTCCTCCCTGTAGAAACGCTCTTTTGAATGATAATTGGAAGGTTATTACTTTATGGTCACTATTTCCCAGGTGTCCCCCAACCTGCACGTCTGTTGTTCTGTCGGGCCTATTGGTTAATACTAAGTCCAGTATGGCCGTCCCTCTAGTCGGGTCCTGAACTAGTTGGGAGAGGTAATTGTCTTTGGTTATTGCCAAGAACCTGTTTCCCTTATGAGATATACAAGTTTTAGTTTCCCAGTCTATATCTGGGAAGTTGAAATCCCCCATAATAACCACCTCATTATGATTTGCCGCCTCGTCTATCTCGTTTAGTAGCAGATTTTCTGTGGACTCTGGTATATTAGGTGGTTTATAGTAAACTCCTATTAGTAATTTATTGTTGTTTTCAGCTCCATGTATCTCTACCCACAGTGACTCCACATGTTCATGTCCCTCACTTATATCTTCACGGAGTGTGGGCTTTAGACCAGACTTTACATAAAGGCAGACCCCTCCCCCTCTCCGGTTTTGATGATCCTTTCTAAACAGACTGTAACCTTGTACATTAACCGCCCAGTCATAGCTATCATCCAGCCATGTCTCAGTTATTCCCACTATGTCATAGTCCTCCTCACACATCACTAATTCCAGTTCACCAGTTTTATTAGTCAGGCTTCTGGCATTAGTATTCATACATTTGAGAGGTTTATGTATATTTTTTACCCTACACTTCTCCTTCTGAACTGTTCTAGTCCCTCCTTCCATTCCTCCCCCAGTCCCACTACCTTGCCCCCGGTCTCTATCTGCACTATCTTCCCCTCCTATAACGTAATTACCCTCCCTCCAGTCCCTAGTTGAAACACTCCTCCAACCTTCTAGCCATCTTTCTCCCCAGCACAGCTGCCCCTTCCCCATTGAGGTGCAGCCCGTCCCTACGATAGAGCCTGTAGCCGATAGAAAAATCGGCCCAGTTCTCTAGCTGAAGCATATCAGCTTCAGCTCGGCCTGTTGCCATTTCCCCACTGCAGTGCTACACTGCTTCCAGCTACTGTCTGATGGCTGACTGGTGCTGCATGCGGATAATTCGGAGGTGATAGTGGAGGAGGAGGCGGAGGAGGATAAGTGGGGTTTGGAGCCACTAATGTAGGTGCTAGGTATTTTCGCTTGCGTTCAAATGCCTGGGGTAAGGACATTTGGATTGGATGCTGCGCTGGGACACGGAAATGGATGTTGTCACTGATGGTGCTTGCGAAGGTCCAGGTGCAGGGCGGGAGGCATCCGGGCTTGCGCCTTTGACAGGGGATTGGCCAGCATGTAACATAGGGGAAGAGGAGGCAGTGGTGTGACTCGCATACACAGATTGTGGACCTAGGCATTCGTCCCACTTATTACGGTGCTTGGATGCCATTTGGCGGATCATGCTAGTGGTGGTGAAGTTGCTAGTGTTCATGCCCCGGCTCATTTTCCTATGGCACAGGTTGCAAACTGCTATTCTTTTGTTGTCCGCACTTTCCTAAAAAAAGCACCATACTGCAGAACATCTACCCCTTGGCAAGGGAGATTTCCGCAAGGGGGTGCTCCGTGGAACAGTTGTATGCCTGTTTAGTGTGGCCCGCCTTCTCCCTTTTGGCACCCCACTGACTCTTCCAGCATGTTGCGGTGCTGCAGATCCCTCCCCTCTGTACTACAGATCCCTCCCCCTCTGTACTGCTGTCCTCGCTCGGTTTTCCACCTTCCCAAGTTGGGTCAGTGACCTCATCGTCCACCACCTCATCTTCCACTTTCTCACTCTGATCATCCTCCTGATTTGTTGACCTAACCACAACCTCAGTGATTGACAACTGTGTCTCATCCTCTTCATCAACCTCTTCAGACAATAATTGCGGTTGACTCATTGGCAACTGTGTCTCATCATCATCCACATCATTAAACACTAATTGCCATTCTCCACCGTCATGTTCTTGAGACTGTGGATGCTCAAGAGGTTGGGAATCAGGGCACAAGATCTCATGTCCCTCTTCAAGCGCACTTGGTGAGAGGGCCAAATCAAGTAATGGCGATGAAAAGAGTTCCTCGGAATATCCGAGTGTGGGATCACTTGTTTGGCCATACTGTACATAGTGGGAGGAAGGAGGATCAGGGTGAGGATTGTCTAGACCAGACTCCTGGCTACTGAGACTGGACTTGGTGGAAGACAGGGTGGTGCATAACCGACTGGAAGCATTATCTGCTGCAATCCAACCGACCACCTGCTTGCACTGGCTTGACTTCGCAAGCGTGGTCCTTGCGCCTCCCTGTAAAACTGGGACATGAAGCTAGGTATCGTGGATGATTGTTTTTCTTGTGCTCTGGCAGCAGGCACAGTTTCTTTACGCCCAGGGCCACCCTCAGCATCACGGCCACTTCCCCGTCCCTTACTGCTCGCCTTCTTCATTTTAAATGTGATATATTTTTTAAAGTAATTACACTCCCTACACTGTCTGTCCCTTCCTATGCACAGCTCTCCCTAACACTGAGCAATTTAGCGCAGGTTGCGCTACAAACATATATTGCTGCTGTCACACACAATAGTCCTTACAAGGACTTTTGGGTCTCTGAAACGTTTTTGTACCAAAAAATATTTTCAATTACACTCCCTACACTCTCTATCCCTTCCTATGCTCAGCTCTCCCTGACTACAAATGAGCCGAACATGCGTCATCGGTTCTATATAGCACCCGATGAAGCGTTCCAGCCAGCCAATCACTGTAATGCCAGAAGCCAACATGGCTACTGGCATTACAGTGAGGGCAGTACTCACCTACACATTTATTGGCTGCATAGCAGGCAAGAAACGTACGGGGAGGAGATTCGAGCATAGCGGTCGAGCACATGCGGTACTCAGCCTAGTACCGCCATGTGCCGAGCATCGATACGCTCGAGCCGAAAAGTTGTTTGGCTGAGTATGCTCGATCAACACTAGTGATTTACCTGCCTCAACTAACAACTGATTGAGACCTTCCATATATCAGCTTCCACAAAATAGTGAGAGGTTTTCCATATACCTGAGTCCATCAAATTACTGCTTGAGGGTGATATAGCAGCTTCAACTAACAACTGATTGAGGCCTGCCATACGGTATATCTGATTCCACAAAATAGTGATGGAGTTTTTCCATATACCTGCGTCCACAAAATACAGATTGCGGGTTTTGATATACCTGCTTCAACTAACAACTGATTGAGGCCTGCTATATATTAGCTTCCACAAAATAGTGATAGAGGTTTTCCATATACCTGCTTCCACAAAATTACTGCTTGAGGGTGATTTACCAGCTTCAACTAACAATTGATTGAGGCTTACCATATATCAGCTTCCACAAAATAGTGGTAGAGGTTTTCCATATACCTGTGTCCACAAAATCACTGCTTGAGGGTGATATACCAGCTTCAACTAACAACTGATTGAGGCCTGCCATATATCAGCTTCCACAAAATAGGGATAGAGGTTTTCCATATACCTGCGTCCACATAATTACTGCTAGAGGGTGATATTCCAGCTTCAACTAACAACTGATTGAGGCCTGCCATATATCATTTTCCACAAAATAGCAATGGAGGTTTTCCATATACCTGCGTCCACAAAATTACTGCTTAAGGGTGATATACCTGCTTCAACTAACAATTGATTGAGGCCTGCCATATATCAGCTTCCACAAATACTGCTCTTCTCTAGGGAGTTTGGCACAGGGTCATTTTGAAAATGATAGGCAGAGGAAGAGGTAGGGCGTTCCGCAGGGGTGGTAGGGGTCGGGCAGGTGCACCAGGCCGGAGCCTAAGTGGGAAGTTGGAGAAGGTGCGTGCGATTATGTCAAAGGACGCATCAGAGTTGGTTGAGTGGCTCACTTAGCCTTCCGCTTCTGCAGCCTCCTCATCCTCTGAAACTGCACCCTTCTCACTCTCTGCTGTGTGCACCCCCAAAGACACAACAACTACCACCACCATAGCCCCTCCACTCGAGTCAGAGTAATTATTTTACCATGCATTCCCAGACCATACCGATGTGCAGCCATTCTTGGCATTAGATGAGGAAGAGGAGGTAGCAATGGCTGCCACACAGCAGTCTGACGACAGTACCCAGATCAGCCCAAGGAGGGTGGTCCCCGCTGTTGCTTCCTACTCCGAGATCTCTAATGTCAGTGGTGGTGAAGGTGACGATAATGACGTGTCGATGGATGTCACATGGGTGCCCACAAGAGAGGAAGAGGAAGGGAGTTCTGAGGGAGAGACGGAGCAGCAGATAGGGAGGAGAAGGAGGAGAACCAGGCAAAGCTCTTAGTGCACAGGAGGCGCTCTGAGAATCGAGGAACCCCTTGACTACTGGGTGTGCAGGCTTGACCTGTGGCCACAGCTGGCACATTTTGCCATGGAACTCTAGGCTTGCCCCTCATCGAGTGTCCTGTCCGAAAGGACGTTCAGCACAGCAGGGGGGATCGTGACCGATAAGCACACCCGCCTAGCTCACGATAGTGTGGACTACCTCACATTTTTAAGAATGAATTAGCCATGCATCTTGGAGGAATTCAACACCTGCGATGACCACGTGTAATTGAATTTCTTCATGCCAGCCCACACATATCTGCCACCACCCAGAACAAAGGATGGTCCTTGCCTTATGTATATACAGCGGCATAAATGGTCTTTTATGTCAGGTGAATGCCTAATTTTTAGGGCCAACAGTTACATATTTATCCTGTGCATGCCTCATGTGCCTCCAGTCACAGAATCCAAAGTTCTTTGCTGTCAGGTGAATGTCTATTGCCTAATTTCTGCAGCCTGTACTGGCCAACAGTTAAATTTTTTATCTCTAGCCACATAATCACACCCTTGTCTCACTCCTCTGCCTCTCATTATTGTGGCGTCTGAACCGCATTCACCATAAGGACCTTCTAATGTCAAAGGGTCATGTGACTGTGCCCCCCACCCCATTCTGTGCCCCTCACACTGTACTGTGCCCCCTTCTACCCTGCATTGTGCCCTCTTACCACACCCTGTGCAGTGCCCCTAGTAATTTTCTGTACTGTGCCCTCTTATACTCTTTTATCCGGTCATGGTATGGCAGTGTTACCCGGTCACTGTACAGAGGTGTTATCCGGTCAATGTATGGCGGTGGTATCCAATAACTGGATGGCCATAACTGTATCCCTTTCCCTGTCCACACTATCTTTTTTAGACCTGGCATGAGCGGGAAAAATATGCAGATTGCGGTGCTAAGGACCTTTGCGCCACAATCTGTGTCAGAAATACGCCTAATATAGACGTATTTCTATATAATAAATGACCCCGTAATTGTAATATTGTTCGGGGGTAGGGCTAATATCTTTATACTATATAGATTCTAGTGTATTATACTGTGTCCTGTATTTCCCAGTAGATAAATGATCCTTGGGAAACACAGTCCTCATCCCTGACCACCAGGACCAGTTAGCGCTCTGTCAGTACATGGTGGCCTCCTCTCTCCGCCACGCTGCTCCGCTGTGTACGGTTGCCTATTCTGACACTAGGGCTGGGATCACATCCTATTTTTGCCATCCATTTAATGCATACCAAAAATGTATGCGTTAACAGATGCCTCAGACTGATGCCGTACAGTGGCATCCGTTCACCATACAGTTCCATGGTAGAAAAAAAAAATTACGTTAACGTATGCATTATTTAATTGGACTCTGCAGGATACAAAAACGTGGAGTGCTGCACATTTGTATACATCAGACCAATAGGAAATAAAAAATTTCTAGGCTCCAGCAGGGCACATTTTTGAGAGTTTCCGTTTAAGACACATAAAAATGGCCCCTGATTAAAATACATATTTTTTTTGTGGGAATTTTTGCCAATGATATGGGACTATTTGTGTACTTCTAGTAAGTGTTTGTTGGCTGCAAATATGACCTGAAGATTTTTCAGGTTTGCCTGCCATTAAAGTGAACGGGGCCTGCCGCGAACGCGCGGTTCCTGGCCGATGTTCGTCTATCACTAGTAATCTTCACCTTCCTACTTCTTTACAAAATCCTACAGGGGATGTGGTTTAAGTAGATATGGTTGCAGCTAAAATAATGTAATCATTATTATTATATATGCTATTAGAAACATGATTACCCTGGGGCATTAGCTGATCTGTTCCCCCAAATAGCTCCTGCTTCCCCCATCTGTGCTCTCTGTGCGATCTGTGTGCAGTGGCTTTAACTTTGCCGGCCCTGCTCTGCACGTGCCGCCCCGTGGCTACCACTTTGCACGTCTGTGTCCCCTGCCCCCTAATGAGCCCCCTGACCCATCTGTGCCCCCTGTTGCAGTCCACCATCAGCAGCGAGTGTCAGCTGTATGCTGACACTGCTATAACCCCTCAGATGCCACGGTAGCGGCATCCATGGGGTTAATAGAGGGAGGGGGCACCCTCTGTCAACCATCAGGCTGCCATGCTGTAATGGCAGTGGTTGCCATGGCCACCGGACGCTTTGCAAATGCGTCCAGTGCTGTGATCAGGAAACCTGATAGTACTATTCTTTGCAATGCAAGAGCATTGCAAAGTATAATACAGTCATCAGCCCAACTGGATCTTCAAGATCAAACTGGAAATTAATAAAATAAAAATGTGTGAAAATAAAAAGGGTAAAAAAATAAAAAATAAAAAAAATAAAAATAAAAATGTAAATAAAAAATACCGTAAACAGCCGTTTCACATATCTGCTCATTTATAAGAGATTAAAATATTGTAAAAATGAAATAAACTACACATAATTGGTATCTCTGCATCTGTAATGACCTGATCTATAAAATGATTGTGGTAATAATCCTGCATGGTAAACGCTGTAAAAATAAAAAATAAAAACTATGGCCGAATTGCTGTTTTTTTTACATTACTTCCAGAAAAAAAAGAATAAAAAGTGATCAAAAAGTCATATGCATACCAAAAATGATATCAATAAAAACTACAGCCTATCCCACAAATAATAAGCCCTCATATAACTATGGTGATGGAAAAATAAAAAAATTATGGGTCTTAGATTTTTGTGATGCAAAAAAAAAAAAAATCTTTAAAAAAATTTGATTTTATTATATAAAAGTGGTAGAACATAAATAAAACAATATAAATTTGGTGTTGCCATAACTGTATCAACCCACAGAATAAAATTATCTTATCAAATATACCACATGGATAACCTCATAAAAATTTTTTAAAAAAAAGGCAGAATTGCAATATTAGCCCACTTCACCTCACATAAAATTAAATAAAAAGCGATCAAAAAGTCATATATACCCAAAAATTGTACCATTAAAACTACAGCCCATCCCACAAAAAATGAGCCCCACATAGCTCAATCAACAAAAAAAAAAAAAAAAAACTATAGCCCTCAAAATCTATTTCAGCAAATTCCACTTTAGAAAATGCAGATGCCGCTTTCCTTTTGAATTCTGCCATCTGCTCGTACAGCAGTTTTCGATCACATATGGGGTGTTGCTGTATTTAGGAGAAAATGGGTAACAAATTATGGGGTGCATTTTCTTCTGTTATCCCTTGTTTAAGTGAAATATTTGGACTTAAGCGACTTTTTCTTGTAAAAATAAAATTTTAAATTTTCATAGCCATGTTGTCACGAGTTGGTGGTCCCAGGAGAGACTTCTGCATCGTCAAGCAAAAACAAATGGAAATCAGGTACAGACACACAAGAGTTTATTGCACAAACAGAATCCAAGGAGGGAAACACAGGGAAATTGAGAGCTCTATGTACCGTCCGCACAGTGGGAGGAAACCCCCCACTGCACCACTGTCTAGTAATACTCCAGTGGGGCGTGACTAAGCAACTCCTGGTATTCACTAGGGCCCCAGATGGTAGGGTTAGGCTTTGCCGCAGGGAGTTGCCAGGATCCACTCTGGAGCGTGAACTAGACAGTGACAACAGGAGCAAACGGACAACAGGTACCAGAAGGTACCGACGGTACATAGGCAAACATAACAAACAGGCAAATACAAGCAGGCAACTAAAAACACAAGCAGGAGTTCACGCAAGGGAACAGGAGTGGCAATGATTAGAGAAGGACTAGCTCCACCAGTGGTATACTGCGTGGCCTTGCCCATAGCACTCTGCAGCAAGGCACGCTGCAGCAAGGGCTTGCTGAACAGAGACATATGAATAAACACAAGGAGACTCAAACATAACTGGCAGAACAGATAACAGAAACACAGGAAAGAGGACGGGAATGAACAAGTAGGAAACCCACAGAGCACAGACAGACACAGATCCCATGGGTCAGCAGCATGGGAGAGTGAGTAAAAACAAGGAGCAGGACAAGACAACACACACCAGGAGAGCTGACCCAGAACTGAGGAAACCTCGGCCTTATATACAGGTTCCATGGGTGCAGCAGAGAGGCCACACCCATGGAGCAAACAGAGAGGATTAACTCCAGATAGGAACACAGGGGAGTTAACCCATAAAGAATCACAAACAACACACAGGAATGGAACTGCATTGAGAGCATAGACAGAAGGTCACAGCCAGAGGTAACGACTGTGACACGTGTTTCTAAATATTATGAAACGCCTCTGAGGTAAAAGTGGTCAGTAAACCCCTCAATAAATTCTTTGAGGGGTGTAGTTTCCAAAATGGAGTCACTTTTGTCGGGGTTCTACTGTAGGGGTGCCTTAGTGTGCTTTCAAATATGACAGGACACCCAAAAGCCATTCCAGCTAAATCTGGTCTCCAAAAACCATATGTTGCTCTTTTCCTTCTGTGCCCTGCCATGTGCCCATACAGCAGGTTACGACCACATATGGGGTGTTTTTGTAAACTGCAGAATCATGGTAATAAATATTGAGGTTCATTTTGCTGCTAACCATTGCTATGTTATAGGAAAAATTGGATTAAAATTAAAAATCTGCTCAAAAACTAAAAATTTAAAATTTCACTTCTGTTTTCCCTTAATTCTTGTGGAACACGTAAAGGGTTAACATAGTTTGTAAAACCAGTTTTAAGCAACTTGAGGGACGTACTTTCTAAAATGGGGTCATTTATGGGTGGTTTCTATAATGTAAGGACCTCAAAGTGACTTCAGAACTGAACTAGTTCTTGAAAAAGTCGGTTTTGAAAATTGTATAGAAAATGTGAAAATTTGCTTCTTAAATTCTAAGCCTTCTAACGTCCTAAAAAAAAAAGTAATTTTTATAAATGATGCCAACATAAAGTAGAGATATAGGGAATCTTAAAGGGAACCTGTCACCGGGATTTGGGGTATAGAGCTGAGGACATGGGTTACTAGACGGCCGATAGCACATCCACAATACCCAGTCCCCATAGCTCTGTGTGCTTTTATTGTGTAAAAAAACCTATTTGATACATATGCAAATTAACATAAGAGTCATATCTTACTTGTGTGACCAGAGAAGAGTCATATTTTCAAGCTCTGACTCATCTCAGGTTAATTTGCATATGTATCAAATCGGTTTTTATACACAATAAAAGCACACAGAGCTATGGGGACAGGGTATTGCGGATGTGCTAGTGGCCATCTAGCAACCCATGTCCTCAGCTCTATACCCAAAATCCCGGTGACAGGTTCCCTTTAAGTAAAAACTATCTAATGAGGTATCATTATCTGCATAGAAATTCAAATTCAGAAAATTTAATTTTTTCAAAATTTTCTGTAAATTTGATTTTTTATAATATAAAGGTAAAAGTTATCAACTCAAATTTACCCCAAACAGCAAGTACGAGATGTCATGAGAAAATCTTAGAATTGCTTGGATAAAAAAAGCATTCCAAAGTTATCACCACATAAAATGACACACGGCAGATTAGCAAAATTAAGCCTGGTCACGAAGGTGAATGGCTTAGTCTTGAAAGGGTTAAAATACTGTGCACTGTATGAAGAGTCAAGTGTTTTTTGTTTTTTTTTGCACATACAGAATATTAATGGTAGCTTCACATGAGATATTTTGTCCTCAACAAAATTTTATGCTTATCACATAGCAGAAATTGCTGTGGTTTCTTCCATGAGTTTTCATTGTGTATGGTGCAGATTTAATCTTGGTTTAGTACCATTGAATGCAGCTAAACCACGAGCAGGCTCCTGGCGTGGCTTGACAAATCGTCCAGGCGGTATATTCTTGGCACAGTCTAGAAAAATATTCAGCTAAAATCCTTGGCTAAGTGAACTGCAGTGCGGCCTCCCAATGAAAACAATTCTGCACAGATTTGGCTGGTTTTTGGCATCGAATCTGCACTGAAATGCATGTCCCAAAAACGTTGAACTCACCCAAAAGGTGTTCTGCGATGATCAGTTATCTCTATCTGCCCCACAGGCTCAACCATGACTCCATTCAAACAGGGATACGGAACTCCTATTGTGGTGATTGGTATGATTCTCAACAATTGGACCCCACCAATCAAGCAGTTATCATCTTTCCAGTAGATATGTGAAAATGTTTTAAAAGCAAATAAAAATTCATGTAAAATTTGTTATCATTTGGAACCAAATAAAACCAAAGTATTTCTATTTTCCAAGACAAATGATTGTATTTAGTGAAATGCGAAAATAAAACAGAAAATGCTGAAAAACAAAGTAAGAAAACAACAGAACTAATTCTATTAATGTCACGGTGGCTACTCTGTTCATGTTTCTGAGAGAAGCAGGTATTGGCGTTACTGCCTGCTTTTAATAGAGTGGAACATTGGGCAGAGAATGCAATATGCTTTCAAATGAAGTACATCGATCTCACTTTTATCACACAGCGCTGATCTAACACAGTAAAAAAAAAAAGGGTTTCACCAATTCCCAGCACAGAAAAAATGTCAAAGAGACAAAATACAAAAGAGTTGTGTCCTAAAATATGTCAACGACTTCCTACCTGCTATGCCATATATATATACTGTATATACTTGATATAATGCCCTTGTACATAGCTCTGTACGCAGATTATTAACACATTCCATGGGGGCTATTTTTACAGACCCCCCCAGCATGTCACCCCTGTGTCACATGACCCAATGACATGATGCATAGATGACATGTCATCGATGGGGACAGTCATTGGCTGCAGCAGTCACGTGACCCAGCATCAAACTAAATGTTGAAACAGTAAGACCCGAGACTTGCCTTCTCGGTGGGGCAGCAATGGAGCTGGAACCCAGAGGTGGGGATGAAGTAAGTGTGCTTACCACCAATGATTTGTCTGTGATGGGGGTCTATAAAAAAGGTTCTCGGGGTAGACAACCCCTTTAAGGCTAGCTTCACTTCTATGCTCTGGTTACATAGTTAAATAGTTGATAAAGT
Source organism: Bufo bufo (assembly GCF_905171765.1). Taxonomy (NCBI): domain Eukaryota; kingdom Metazoa; phylum Chordata; class Amphibia; order Anura; family Bufonidae; genus Bufo; species Bufo bufo. The sequence continues at coordinate 61,656,794 of NC_053389.1, forward strand.
TGAAAAATATAGGCCTACCAATTCCAATGTGCTTATCTAGAAGAAGGAACTACCTCCTTTTAAGGGAAAATTAATTCTTGACTCCAAATATGGCAAACAGAATAAATATGTGTTTGCCCTTGACTGATTGACTCACATGATGAAAGCACATATGACCCCTAGGTCTTATTCAGGAGAAGCCTGCAACTTGTGCTTTTTCCTTAGATCCATATTTCTTCTTTCATATTAAAACTTGTGTTCTAATGGATGGCTTTTAGGCAACATTTTTTTGTTATCTTATATATGCAGTACCCCTATATAGGGCGTATCTGCAATTGGTTTGTTGTTAAAATCTAATGTAATATAATGTTATGTTAAATAATGTAATGTATTACATAGATCTGTATGGTAGTGACAGAGTTAACTACCTATGACCCTGCCCTTTGCAGGAGGTTGCTAGGTGGTGGCTTGCTCCGACCCTAGCTCTACAGTGTTCTAGAAGAGTCTCCTCTGGCCTCAAGGTTCACTAACTAACAGATCTCTGTGTGATTGCTGCAAGATCTACAGCAAGAAAGGTAAAGGAGAGGGTACAGAAATCTGCATGGCCAATTTACAAGAGTCAGTCAGTAAGATAAACGTCATTGAGCACAATACAGACTTTACTGCCATGGAGGGATTACAACTAAGACACCCTACACAATTCAAAAACAACCTGGCAAGTGGTAACATTCAGCCTGTATTGTGCAGTAACCATTATAGGTGTATTTTCAAAAGTATAGTGGCCTGCCATAGATTCTACTGGAGAGACTTTAGCAAGATAGAGTACTAAGAGGACAATAATTTCCGTTCTTGCCTGAATCCATACACTGCTATCTGGGAGAGAATTGCACTGCATACAATTGGAACTGTGTTTTTTTTTAATGATTGAATGTACTACAACTTCCATTTTGCACTACAGTAAAGAGAGATTTGTATTCTGTTTAATCTGGCCTGGTTACTGACTCTGGCAATATACGCCAGCCATTGCCCTCTACACAACCTGCCTTGCGCCCATCCAAACATTTAACATCAAGAGATCCCACCTACCATCAGGAACGAGCTCCAGAACCAGGGTGTATCCCCCGAGGAGAAAAAGGGTGCCACCTCCTTGTGCTGCACTGGCCCTAGGGAGCAACAGTGAGAGGATAGCCACTGTGATAGACTGTGTAATAACAGGAGCCATGACGACTCCCATCCTCCACTCCTGCTTCTCAGAGGTTGCCGCATGTATGGTTCAAAGATCTTTTTCCTGAAGTATGCTGCAAGACTCATACATGATGAATAACTGTTATATAATTATACAAGGTAGAACTTACATACCCACAAGCTATAACACATACTAAAAGTAACCAAAGAAAAGACCCCTTGATTCATAGGTTTTATAAAACTCTCCATCATATCCACTTTCCATTTAATTTATAAGATACTAATTTAGAAATCATCTGATTTCTGTAGTTCTAAACACTCTGAATGTTTTACATACCACTACTCACAAAAAGTTAGGGATATTTGGCTTGTGGGTGAAATTTCAGGATGAATATAAAATGAACTTTAACTTTTACAGGTGAACTTAATATGACTTTCTCTAAAACTTTTGAATGCACATGTCAAACTGTTCAATGTCTCAGTACTTTTTGCACATTTAGCTATTCTCTAAAAAGGAGCTTAAACAGCAAAATTCACAACAAGTGTTTGATCCATGAGTCGCCCAATAAATTGCCTGGTTCAATTAGAATTAGTATTTTAACAGTCCTCCTCATCATGCTGTTCACATTTTGACTTTATGAGACCAAGATGACACCTAACAATTGATCAATAGTACCTCGCCATTGAAAGGCTTCAAGCAGGATGTCATCAGCAGGTTGCAACAGAGAGACTGGAAGAGTCATAGAAAGGCATAGAAGTGGGCGTCTTTTGGCCACATCCAACACTGATGACCGCTTCATTGTGAACAATGCCCTGTGGAACTGGATAATTAATGCCACACAACTCAGATTTAAGCGAGGTGTGAGGCATCCAAGTGTCACTTGAGACCATTCAAAACCATTTACATCAGCGTAGTCTGCGTGCTAGATGACCTGCAAGGGTACCTGACCACATGCATGATCATCTTGCATGGGCCAGGGAGCACCTATGCTAGATGAAAGAAACAGTGGAACTCAGTGCTGTTCACTAATGAAAGTCGATTCACGCTGAGCTGAAATGTTGGCCGCCAACGATGCTGGAGACGTCAAGAAGAGCGCTATGCATCAGCCACTGTTGTCACCAGACGGGCCTTTGGTGGTGGTGGCGGTGTTACAGTGTGGGCAGGTATTTCTAGTCAATACAGAACTGCCCTACACTTTGTGAATGGTACAGTGTCAAGCCCATACTATGTGAATAACATCATGAATCTAGTCATTGTGCCTCTGCATGAACAAACAGGCCTAATTTCATCTTTATTGATGACAATGCACCAGCTCATAGAGGTAGAATCATTAGGGAAGGGCTGCTGGAGACTGGGGTACCTCAAATGGAGTGGCCTGCACTTTCTCCAGATCTAACTCCCATTGAAAATCTTTTGGATAAGCTGAGTCGCTGTGTAGAGGCTCGTAACTCTGTACCCCAGAACCTCAATGACCTGAGGGCCGCCCTTCAAGAAGAGTGGAATGCCATGCCTCAACAGACAATAAGTCGAATTTTGAACAGCATGAGACGTTGTTGTAAAGCAGTAATTGATTCTCAAGGACACATGACAAGTTATTGAGACACTGACATTTTTTGTGGAGGTGTACTCACCACTGTTGCTGGCTTTTGTTTCAATAAATTGTTTGAGATAAGGAAATCACCATTGCATGCTTATATCTTAATGCCCTTCTTTCATGATAGAAGTGTAGAGTGAACAAAAGCCAAATATCCCAAACTTTTTTGTGAGTAGAGATGTCGCGAACGGTGAACACGAACTTCCGCGAATGTTCACGAACGGGGCGAACCGCCATAGACTTCAATAGACAGGCGAATTTTAAAACCCACAGGGACTCTTTCTGGCTACAATAGTAATGGAAAAGTTGTTTCAAGGGGACTAACACCTGGACTGTGGCATGCCGGAGGGGGATCCATGGCTCCCATGGAAACTCCCATGGAAAATGACATAGTTGACGGAGAGTGTGGTAAGTTAAATTCGCAATGCGATTAATATAACCTGCATTAATCGCATTGCGATTACAACTTAGATCTGAGTTCCTAATGGTTGTATTGCTACAATTGACGAATATAACGAATATAGCACTATATTCTCAATCTTCGTTATATTCTAGCAATACAACCATTAGGAACCCAGCTCTAAGTTGAATTCGCAATGCGATTAATATAACCTGCATTAATCGCATTGCGATTACAACTTAGTCAAATTTGTGACACTGCAGCTTCAGAATGAATCTAAGATGGATGCTGTCCTTGCTTTTTGATAGGACGTGGGAGGGTCTGGGAGGGAGGGTATGCTGATTGGCTGGAATGTATCTGCTGACTGTGAGGTACAGGTTCAAAGTTTGCTCAATGATGATGTATAGGGGGCGGACCGAACATCACATATGTGCCGCGGCGAACGCGAACAAGCTATGTTCGTCGGGAACTGTTCGCCGGCAAATAGTTCGGGACATCTCTATTTATGAGTAGTATATATATATGTATTAAGCAAATATATTGCTGCATTTGTGGGAGGGGAGGCTGATTACAAGGCTATTTATACGTACCTGTGGGCCCAGGCTGGCTGATTACTAGGCTATTTATAGGCACCTGTGGGCCCAGGCTGACGCCGATTCAGCTGATTTCACTACCTCTGGGTCAGCTCTAGGATACAGCAGCATGGTGTGGAGGCTCCTTACGGCTGGGTGACGGCATAATGTCTCAGGAGGGCGCTGGTATTCATGGTAGGATCGGAGTTGTTTGCACGGGACCCACGCTGCGGTCCGCGACATGTAGCGCTCTGGGATGAAGTAGAGTTTGGGCGCTAATGGTCGAACGATGGTTGTTAGTATTGTTTGTCCGGCTATTCGGAGGCCTGGTGGGGCCATTGCATACAGTTATTGGGGTAGCATGTACTTAGAGTAGACATGGTTGTATGTTTTCTGATACCTGGTTTACATGCGGGGCGCCTGTCTGCAGTTGGCTCAAGCTATGCACGCTGTGTTTAAGTGATGGTAAATGTGTATCAATGGTCGATTAAAAAAAAACAAAAAAAAAAAACAGAAGCATCGTTACGAGGCTCGTTCACGCCTGGGCAGCGGCAGAAAGTGCCAGGCGAGTGCTGCTGTTCACGGTAGAATCAGACTTGTTTGCACGAGACCCACTTTGCGGTCTGCGCATACGCTGGGACGAAGCAGAGTTGGGCGCTAATGGTCAAATGACTGTTGTTAGTATATTTTGTCCGGCTGTTTAGGGGCTTGTTGGGGGCTATTGCATAATGTTATTGATGTAAGCATGTGCCTAGAATAGGTTCTGATACCTGTTACATACGGGACGCGTGTCTCCAAGCTACGCACGCTGTGTTTAAGTGATGGTATTTTATTCATTTAGTTTTTGGAAGGGTCGTAAAAAAAATTAAAATAAATAAAAACCTGCAGTATTGTGTGGCAGCTCGTTCACGTCTGGGTAAACAGCAAAAGGTGCCAGGCGAATGCTGGCGCTCACGGTAGGATCGAACTTGCTGCACAGGACACCGCGGTCCGCGATTTGCAGTGTTCTGGGACGAAGGGGGTTGGGCGCTAATAGTCGGATGATGGTGGTTAGGATTGTTGCCCGGCCGTTTCTATAAAGATTATTTTATGGGCAAGCATGTGTCAGCGGTTTCGTGCTATGTTTATAGGTACACTATATGTCAATTAATTGGCGTTGCATCAGGGTTTATGTTTCAACCACGTTTATGTTTTTCTTAGGCAAACACGAGGTGGTGTTGTGGTGACCATCGATTAAAAAAAAAACAAAAAAAAAACACTCCTGCAGCATCATGTGGAGGTTCGTTCGCGCCTGGGCAATGGCAGAAGGTGCCAGGCGAGTGCTGGCATTCATGGTAGGATCGGACTTGGTTACACGGTCCGTGACTTTTAGCGCTCTGGGGCGAAGGGGGTTGGGCGTTAATGGTCGAATGATTGTGGTTAGGATTGTTACCTTCAAAGCTACGTCCGTGTGTCTGCATTTACATTTTGTCCTATACGCCATTCACTACTAGAGCTGCGTTCATGCGTCCGCTGTTGCATTACATTAATACTCTGCTCACTTTCAGATTGCATTCATACAGCTGCTTTATACCATGCTCTTCATGCTCATACTCAGAGCTGTGCCCATACCATGTTTTTAGGCACCACTCACATGCAGAGCTGCATTCAACCACTTTTTCTTGCATCATGTGTTATACTCTGCTTCCACTTAAAGCTGCATTTCTTTTCATTGCTACATTATGGTTACTCAGTATTCTTACTAGGGCAATCAGCACACCACTCTGATACTGCTCTTCCGATAAACATAGCTGCTTTCTTTTCAGGCTTATGTTTCTTTTCTCGGTGGTTTGTTACATTCCATAGGCCTACCTTTTCTGTTCACTTCGGGGAAAAAAATTAAATAAATTGTGGTGTTCTTTAGTCCTGGTTAGCATTCACTCAGACTGGTCTCCTTTACTTCCGGTTCGCATTCACTCAGATTGGTCTCCTGCCCCAGTTAACCAAATAGCTCCCTAGCGGTCAGTGGGCCAATAGGAGTAAGTTCCTACTATGTTTTCACAGTTCATTCATTTGTCATGACAAGGGTCTTCTCTTAGCGAACTGCAATGCCTTTGGCTCTTGTTTTTCTCCCATCTGTTTCAATTTCACTGTTCACGGCTGGTTTAATGTTTCGTTTATGCACGTGGTTCGGATCACTAATGTCTATGCATTTTCCATTAGGTCTGGCTCACGTTTTAATTACTTATCGTCACTTCGGGGGCCCGATGACCGTTCTTCATGTTGTTCGTTAGGGGTACAATATTGTTGTAGGCTTGTTAGCATCCTAGGTTCATTGTCGGAGAGGGTCATGCTTATGCGAGTCCCCAAGTCATACTGGTGCTGCATAAGTGGTTTATATTTAAAAAATAAATAAAAAATTCCGCCATTAGAGTCTCGCACTCATGGCTCCGCCATTAGAGTCGCTCACGCATGGATTCTCCATTTTAGTTTTACACATATGACTCCACCATTAGTCTCTCACGCATGGCTCTGCCATGAGTCTCTCACGCATGGCTTCTCCGTTTTAGTTTTACACATATGACTCCGCCATTAGAGTCTCTCACGCATGGCTTCTCCGTTTAAATTTTACACACATAACTCCTCCATTTGAGGCCGGCTGCGTGGTGCCACCACAAGTAGGTTCCATGCCTTTTTCTGCCTTCAGACCCACTCGCATGGTTCGGTCATCTGTGGCTCGCAATACAATTTTTCTTGTGGTGGCTCGCACGCGTGGCTTGTGCCATTAGAGCCTCACTCACATTATTGTTTTTCTCTGACTTTTATTTTCTAGGTTGTTGGGTCTTCATTGTTTTCTTTATAAGCAGTCATCCCAAGCCTGCCTTTGCGGACATCACCTTCTCCCAGGCATGCTTACTTCATCTACAAACTCGGGCTGAGGGTGTTGGTGTCCGGCCTAAGTCCTGGGTATCGGTCTGTCTTCCAGTAGGAGGTACAGTAATAAGGCACAATTTACGAAGTCTGTCACGTCTACAGACACGACAAATCCTATCACGACTACAGGCGCAGCATACATAGTTTATCACGACCTTAAGCTTATTTCCTGTCACAACTGCAGGTATGGTGTGTATGTTCTGTCCTTATTACAGGCAACATTAGCTCGTAATCGAAATAGCCATGTATTCCTGTTTATGGTTCCCCAGGCCTGGTGGGTTTACACATTTTGCTTAATCTACTACTAGAGTAAGACGGCATATGCCATGTTCTAACTTTTGGGTCCTTTATATATAAAAAAATTAATAAAAAATTATAAAAAAGTGTGGCTGGGGAATAAGTAGAGGTGAAGTATTTTGCCACCAGGAACAATTGGTGTCCGATCAGGGCCCTTGGCGAATGGTTGGAGTTTATTTTGGCCCTTCCAACAGATTCACCATTGTTTGTTTCAGTCTGCAGCTTTCAGGATTCAGACCTTCTCGTAATATGTTCATATGTTGTTAGTCAACATAGGAGTAAATCGTTTCTGGTTACCGGCCACTCTTTCAATCGCATCAGCATTAGCCACCTCCAAGAACGATGCGCCGGTGCACATGACAAAGAGGTAAGGTAGATGGAAGTCACCGTGATATATACAATATATTCTGCACCTTCATCGTGAAAGGTCTTTTGCGTTCAAAAGTGGGTGTCGTAACAGTATGTATATATTTACTCTAAACTAAGGTCTGCTCTTTTTGGCCCCTTTAGGCTGCCCTACCACAGCAGTTATGGCATAACTCCACTGCTTGTTGTAGATAGGGTTAGATAGGTTAGGTTCACCTTTCTGATAGCCGATCCGACCACAAATATATATATATATATATATATATATATATATATATATATATATATATATATACAGTTGCAAGAAAAAGTATGTGAACCCTTTGGAATGATATGGATTTCTGCACAAATTGGTCATAAAATGTGATCTGATCTTCATCTAAGTCACAACAATAGACAATCACAGTCTGCTTAAACTAATAACACACAAAGATTTTGTCACGGCTGTATGTGAGCAAGTAGAGCATGCACAGAAAATAGAGCTACTGACCGGACCCAAACTAGGGAGGATAAAGGGTGACCCCTGTCAGACCCTCAAAAGCTCTCCCTATGCTGCTAAGCCCATGCCCGGATCCAAATGGTGGAAGGAGGCATGCCCGCGTACCTAAGACTGATGACCACTGTAACCCCTACAATAGTGGAAGGGGCACGGCCACCGGTGCCCTGCTCAGTATATGGAGGGAACCGTGGTCGCCTCGGATCCAGTCAGAAAACACACAGATACACAGCAATGTCTGCACACTTAGCTGAAGGGCTGCAGCCACAGTGAAGACGGATCCAAAGACAGGCTGGCAATATCCGGAGTACTTGCTGCAGCAGAACACAGGTCCAGTGAAAGGATAGCATACAAGGGAAGATACTCAAGCAAGAGCTACAACCCAAATGAGAAATATAATCCACACCTACAATAGGAGGAGGGGGAATATAAAGGCAGGGAAATCAAACGGAGGAGAAACAGCTGGGAGGAAGGAAACAGAAAACTCTTCCCAGCTCTAGTAGTGACATCATCACAGGGGTGGAGAAACAGAGCTGTGAGAACGTCCCAAAGCTCTGGTAGTGACAGATTTAAATGTTACCATGTTTTTATTGAACACACCATGTAAACATTCACAGTGCAGGTGGAAAAAGTATGTGAATCCTTGGATTTAATAACTGGTTGAACCTCCTTTGGCAGCAATAACTTTAACCAAATGTTTCTTGTAGTTGCAGATCAGATGTGCACAACAGTCAGGAGTAATTCTTGACCACTCTTCTATACAGAACTGTTTCAGTTCAGCAATATTCTTGGGATGTCTGGTGTGAATCGCTTTCTTGAGGTCATACCACAGCATCTCAATCGGGTTGAGGTCAGGACTCTGACTGGGCCACTCCAGAAGGCGTATTTTCTTCTGTTTAAGCCATTCTGTTGTTGATTTACTTCTATGCTTTGGGTCATTGTCCTGTTGCAACAACAATCTTCTGTTGAGCTTCAGCTGGTGGACAGATGGCCTTAAGTTCTCCTGCAAAATGTCTTGATAAACTTGTGAATTCCTTTTTCCTTCGATGATAGCAATCCGTCCAGGCCCTGATGCAGCAAAGAAGCCCCAAACCATGATGCCCCCACCACCAAACTTCACAGTTGGGATGAGGTTTTGATGTTGGTGTGCTGTGCCTATTTTTCTCCTCACATAGTGTTGTGTGTTTCTTCCAAACAACTCAACTTTGGTTTCATCTGTCCACAGAATATTTTGCCAGTACTGCTGTGGAACATCCAGGTGCTCTTGTGCAAACTGTAAACGTACAGCAATGTGTTTTTGGACAGCAGTGCCTTCCTCTGTGGTATCCTCCCATTATATCCATTCTTGTTTAGTGTTTTACATATCATAGATTCGGGATGTTAGCATATGCCAGAGACTTTTGTAAGTCTTTAGCTGACACTCTAGGATTCTTCTTCACCTCATTGAGCAGTCTGCGCTGTGCTCTTGCAGTTATCTTTACAGGACGGCCACTCCTAGGGAGAGTAGCAGCAGTGCTGAACTTTCTCCATTTATAGACAATTTGTCTTACCATGGACTGATGAACAGCAAGGCTTTTGGAGATACTTTTATAACCCTTTCCAGATTTATGCAAGTCAACAATTCTTAATCGTACGTCTTCTGAGAGCTCTTTTGTGCAAGGCATCATTCATATCAGGCAATGCTTCTTGTGAAAAGCAAACCCAGAACTGGTGTGTGTTTTTTATAGGGCAGGGAAGCTGTAACCAACACCTCCAATCTCATCTCATTGATTTGACTCCAGTTGGCTGACACCACACTCCAATTAGCTCTTGGAGATGTCAGTAATCTAGGGGTTTACATACTTTTTCCACCTGCACTGTGAATTTTTACATGGTGTGTTCAATAAAAACATGGTAACATTTAATTCTTTGTGTGTTATTAGTTTAAGCAGACTGTGATTGTCTATTGTTGTGACTTAGATGAAGATCAAATCACATTTTATGACCAATTTGTGCAGAAATCCATATCATTCCAAAGGGTTCACATACTTTTTCTTGCAATTATATATATATATATATATATATACACTCACCTAAAGAATTTTTAGGAACACCATACTAATACGGTGTTGGACCCCCTTTTGCCTTCAGAACTGCCTTAATTCTACGTCGCATTGATTCAACAAGGTGCGGATAGCATTCTTTAGAAATGTTGGCCCATATTGATAGGATAGCATCTTGCAGTTGATGGAGATTTGAGGGATGCACATCCAGGGCACGAAGCTCCCATTCCACCAAATCCCAAAGATGCTCTATTGGGTTGAGATCTGGTGACTGTGGGGGCCATTTTAGTACAGTGAACTCATTGTCATGTTCAAGAAATCAATTTGAAATGATTCGAGCTTTGTGACATGGTGCATTATCCTGCTGGAAGTAGCCATCAGAGGATGGGTACATGGTGGTCATGAAGGGATGGACATGGTCAGAAACAATGCTCAGGTAGCCCGTGGCATTTAAACGATGCCCAATTGGCACTAAGGGGCCTAAAGTGTGCCCAGAAAACATCCCCCACACCATTACACCACCACCAGCCTTCCCAGTGGTAACAAGGCATGATGGATACATGTTCTCATTCTGGTTACGCCAAATTCGGACTCTACCATTTGAATGTCTCAACAGAAATCGAGACTCATCAGACCAGGCAACATTTTTCCAGTTTTTAACAGTCCAATTTTGGTGAGCTTGTGCAAATTGTAGCCTCTTTTTCCTATTTGTAGCGGAGATGAGTGGTATCCGGTGGGGTCTTCTGCTGTTGTAGCCCATCCGCCTCAAGGTTGTGCGTGTTGTGGCTTCACAAATGCTTTGCTGCATACCTCGGTTGTAACGAGTGGTTATTTCAGTCAACGTTGCTCTTCTATCAGCTTGAATCAGTCGGCCCATTCTCCTCGGACCTCTAGCATCCACAAGGCATTTTTGCCCACAGGACTGCCGCATACTGGATAGTTTTCCCTTTTCACACCATTCTTTGTAAACCCTAGACATGGTTGTGCGTGAAAATCCCAGTAACTGAGCAGATTGTGAAATACTCAGACCGTCCCGTCTGGCACCAACAACCATGCCACGCTCAAAATTGCTTAAATCACCTTTCTTTCCCATTCTGACATTCAGTTTTGAGTTCAGGAGATTGTCTTGACCAGGACCACACCGCTAAATGCATTGAAGCAACTGCCATGTGCTTGGTTGACTAGATAATTGCATCAATGAGAAATAGAACAGGTGTTCCTAATAATTCTTTAGGTGAGTGTATATTTTAGCCAATTTGTAGAGATCCCATGTGGCAGCTTAAACTGTTACCCTTCCCTTGTCTAAAGGATGCCCAGGATCCCATCCATAGAAATCCAGACCATACCAACTCTTTGTATCATTTCATAAACAATAAGCACTTTTTTTTTGCCAAAATCCCACTTCTGACACCAATTGTATTATCGCAAGATCGGAAGGTAGGGAAACAATAGACTTAAAACTGTGCATAAACAGTTTTCTAAACTATGATAAAAGATATATATATATATACAAACTGGATTCCAAAAAAGTTGGGACACTAAACCAATTGTGAATAAAAACTGAATGCAATGATGTGGAGATGGCAAATGTCAATATTTTATTTGTAATAGAACGTAGATGACAGATCAAACGTTTAATCCGAGTAAATGTATCATTTTAAAGGAAAAATATGTTGATTCCAATTTTCACTGTGTCAACAAATCCCCAAAAAGTTGGGACAATGTAGCAATAGGAGGCTGGAAAAAGTAAATTTGAGCATAACGAAGAGCTGGAAGACCAATTAACACTAATTAGGTCAATTGGCAACATGATTGGGTATAAAAAGAGCTTCTCAGAGTGGCAGTGTCTCTCAGAAGCCAAGATGGGTAGAGGATCACCAATTCCCACAATGTTGCGCAAAAAGATAGTGGAGCAATATCAGAAAGGTGTTACCCAGCGAAAAATTGCAAAGACTTTGCATCTATCATCATCAACTGTGCATAACATCATCGGAAGATTCAGAGAACCTGGAACAATCTCTGTGCTTAAAGGGGTTGTCCGGGACCAAATGTTTAAAAAAAAAACACGTTTACTCACAATGTACATCTAAGTAAAGGCCTCCATACATTTTCAGCTATTTTTGCCACTTCTATGTGGCTCCAACGGTCCCCCACTCATTGTTTATATATCTGTTTATCTTTCCCTAACTTCCGGCTGCACTGCCCTGTGGGTCCTGGGGCAGCGCAGCATCAGGTGGTTACAGCTGTCTCTCTGATCCGCTGTAACTCCGCCCCCTCATCAATATTCACCTCAATTCATTCTGAAGCTCACCGGACTGGAGGGGCGGGGCTTAGCAGGTTAAGGGGCGGGGCTTAGCGGGATGTAGGCCAGCCGCTGTAACTCCGCCCCCTCATCAATATTCACCTCAATTCATTCTGAAGCTCACCGGACTGGAGGGGCGGGGCTGAGCGAGTTGTCAAGGGGCGGGGCTGAGCTGGTTGTTAAGGGGCGGGGCTTAGCAAGATGTCGGCCAGCCACTGTAACTCCGCCCCTCATCAATATTCACCTCGATTCATTTGCTGCCAGTGACGTCACCGGGCTCCCTGAGCAGCGGAAGAGGAAGCTTTGCTTGCCTGCAAGGGACCCGGTACATCACTGAGGAGAAGAAAACAGTAACTTCCGGCCATGAATTTCAAAGATGAAAACGGGGCTGCAGAAATCTGTGACAAAGGTACTACCTGCTTGTATGTAATGTGTATGCCACACTTGTACTATTAGAGCAATGTCCCCAATCCCGGACAACCCCTTTAAGGGTCAAGGCCATAAAACCATACTGGATGCCCGTGATCTCCGGGCCCTTAAACGACACTGCACCACAAACAGGAATGCTACTGTAAAGGAAATCACAGAATGGGCTCAGGAATACTTCCAGAAACCATTGTCAGTGAACACAATCCACCATCCGCCGTTGCCAGCTGAAACTCTACAGTGCAAAGAAGAAGCCATTTCTAAGCAAGATCCACAAGCTCAGGCGTTTTCACAGGGCCAAGTATCATTTAAAATGGAGTGTGGCAAAATGGAAGACTGTTCTGTGGTCAGACGAGTCACGATTAGGGATGAGCGAACCCGAACTGTAATAACATTTTCGTAAAAGTCCGGGTTCGGGTTCGGTGTTCGGCGCTTTCTTGGCGCTTTTTGAAAGGCTGCAAAGCAGCCAATCAACAAGCGTCATACTACTTGGCCCAAGAGGCCATCACAGCCATGCCTTCTATTGGCATGGCTGTGATTGGCCAGTGCACCATGTGACCCAGCCTCTATTTAAGCTGGAGTCACGTAGCGCCGCACGTCACTCTGCTATGATCAGTATAGGGAGAGGTTGCAGCTGCGACGTTAGGGCGAGATTAGGCAGATTAACTCCTCCAAAAGACTTCATTCTGTGATCGATCTGCAGCTGTGGATCATTGAAGTGCTATTATTGACTTGCTCACTTTTTTGAGGCTGCCCAGAGTGTTTTTAGATCACTTTATTTCTGGGGTGATCGGCGGCCATTTTGTGACTTGTGGTGCGCCAGCACGAGCTATCACCAAGTGTATTTAACCATCGATAGTGTGGTTATTTTGTGCTATATCCTACATCAGCTGCAGGCTGAGCCTGTGTCACCGAAGTGCATTTAACCATCAACAATCTGGTTATTTTTTGGCCATATACTACATCAGCTGCAGGCTGAGCCTGTGTCACCCAAGTGCATTTAACCATCAACAGTCTGATTATTTTTTGGCCATATACTACATCAGCTGCAGGCTGAGCCTGTGTCACCCAAGTGCATTTAACCATCAACAGTGTGCTTATTTTTTGGCCATATATTACATCAGGGGCAAGTTGAGCCTGTCACCCAGCGCCTAAAAAATAGACCTGACATTTCTATTCAACCAAATCTGCACAGTTTTAGCTGGTCAAGTTATTTGTAGTGACCGTAAAAGCAGACTTTTTGTTCTGGGTTGAAAAAGCATTCCCAAATTTGCCATTCTGAAAATAACTAGTTTGTGGTATTTGAGGCCTACTTGAAATCTATCCCAAAAAGAAAATCTTACATTGAAGGTATTGATAGTGTCTTTCAGAAAAACCTAAGACACACGCTAGCGTGCTAATAGAAGTGTCATTCTGTGATTAAACCTATAACTGTCACACAGCGCAAAAAAAAAAAAAAAAAACAGGTCTCACATCTCTATTCAACCAATTCTGCACAGTTTTAGCTGGTCAAGTTATTTGTAGTGACCGTAAAAGCAGACTTTTTGTTCTGGGTTGAAAAAGCATTCCCAAATTTGCCATTCTCAAAATAACTAGTTTGTGGTATTTGAGGCCTACTTGAAATCTATCCCAAAAAGAAAATCTTACATTGAAGGTATTGATAGTGTCATTCAGAAAAACCTAAGACACACGCTAGCGTGCTGATAGAAGTGTCATTCTGTGATTAAACCTATAACTGTCACACAGCGCAAAAAAAAAACAGGTCTCACATGTCTATTCAACCAAATCTGCACAGTTTTAGCTGGTCAAGTTATTTGTAGTGACCGTAAAAGCAGACTTTTTGTTCTGGGTTGAAAAAGCATTCCCAAATTTGCCATTCTCAAAATAACTAGTTTGTGGTATTTCAGGCCTACTTGAAATCTATCCCAAAAAGAAAATCTTACATTGAAGTTATTGATAGTATCATTCAGAAAAACCTAAGACACACGCTAGCGTGCTGATAGAAGTGTCATTCTGTGATTAAACCTATAACTGTCACACAGCGCAAAAAAAAAACAGGTCTCACATCTCTATTCAACCAAATCTGCACAGTTTTAGCTGGTCAAGTTATTTGTAGTGACCGTAAAAGCAGACTTTTTGTTCTGGGTTGAAAAAGCATTCCCAAATTTGCCATTCTAAAAATAACTGGTTTGTGGTATTTGAGGCTTACTTGAAATCTATCCCAAAAAGAAAATCTTACATTGAAGGTATTGATAGTGTCATTCAGAAAAACCTAAGACACACGCTAGCGTGCTGATAGAAGTGTCATTCTGTGATTAAACCTATAACTGTCACACAGCGCAAAAAAAAACAGGTCTCACATCTCTATTCAACCAAATCTGCACAGTTTTAGCTGGTCAAGTTATTTGTAGTGACCGTAAAAGCAGACTTTTTGTTCTGGGTTGAAAAAGCATTCCCAAATTTGCCATTCTGAAAATAACTAGTTTGTGGTATTTGAGGCCTAATTGAAATCTATCCCAAAAAGAAAATCTTACAGTGAAGGTATTGATAGTGTCATTCAGAAAAACCTAAGACACACGCTAGCGTGCTGATAGAAGTGTCATTCTGTGATTAAACCTATAACTGTCACACAGCGCAAAAAAAAACAGGTCTCACATCTCTATTCAACCAAATCTGCACAGTTTTAGCTGGTCAAGTTATTTGTAGTGACCGTAAAAGCAGACTTTTTGTTCTGGGTTGAAAAAGCATTCCCAAATTTGCCATTCTCAAAATTGTGGTGAACGGGAACAATGAGGAAAACATCTAATAAGGGACGCGGACGTGGACATGGTCATGGTGGTGTTAGTGGACCCTCTGGTGCTGGGAGAGGACGTGGCCGTTCTGCCACAGCCACACGTCCTAGTGAACCAACTACCTCAGGTCCCAGTAGCCAGCAGAATTTACAGCGATATTTGGTGGGGCCCAATGCCGTTCTAAGGATGGTAAGGCCTGAGCAGGTACAGGCATTAGTCAATTGGGTGGCCGACAGTGGATCCAGCACGTTCACATTATCTCCCACCCAGTCTTCTGCAGAAAGCGCACAGATGGCGCATGAAAACCAAGCCCATCGGTCTGTCACATCACCCCCATGCATATCAGGGAAACTGTCTGAGCCTCAAGTTATGCAGCAGTCTCTTATGCTGTTTGAAGACTCTGCTGCCAGGGTTTCCCAAGGGCATCCACCTAGCCCTTCCCCAGGGGTGGAAGAGATAGAATGCACTAACGCACAACCACTTATTTTTCCTGATGATGAGGACATGGGAATACCACCTCAGCACGTCTCTGATGATGACGAAACACAGGTGCCAACTGCTGCGTCTTTCTGCAGTGTGCAGACTGAACAGGAGGTCAGGGATCAAGACTGGGTGGAAGACGATGCAGGGGACGATGAGGTCCTAGACCCCACATGGAATGAAGGTCGTGCCACTGACTTTCACAGTTCGGAGGAAGAGGCAGTGGTGAGACCGAGCCAACAGCGTAGCAAAAGAGGGAACAGTGGGCAAAATCAGAACACCCGCTGCCAAGAGACTCCGCCTGCTACTGACCGCCGCCATCTGGGACCGAGCACCCCAAAGGCAGCTTCAAGGAGTTCCCTGGCATGGCACTTCTACAAACAATGTGCTGACGACAAGACCCGAGTGGTTTGCACGCTGTGCCATCAGAGCCTGAAGCGAGGCATTAACGTTCTGAACCTTAGCACAACCTGCATGACCAGGCACCTGCATGCAAAGCATGAACTGCAGTGGAGTAAACACCTTAAAAACAAGGAACTCACTCAGGCTCCCCCTGCTACCTCTTCTGCTGCTGCCGCCTCGGCCTCTTCTGCTGCTGCTGCCGCCGCCTCGGCCTCTTCCTCTGCCTCTGGAGGAACGTTGGCACCTGCCGCCCAGCAAACATGGGATGTACCACCAACACCACCACCTGCGTCACCAAGCATCTCAACCATGTCCCACAGTATGTTGTTCCCAGCCGCCACTACTTCTCCAAGAGAGCCGTGCTTTCCCTGCACAACCAAGTGTCCGATAAAATCAAGTGTGCACTGCGCAACGCCATCTGTGGCAAGGTCCACCTAACCACAGATACGTGGACCAGTAAGCACGGCCAGGGACGCTATATCTCCCTAACTGCACACTGGGTAAATGTAGTGGCGGCTGGGCCCCAGGCGGAGAGCTATTTGGCGCACGTCCTTCCGCCGCCAAGGATCGCAGGGCAACATTCTTTGCCTCCTGTCTCCTCCTCCTCCTACTCAGCTTCCTCCTCCTCTTCTTCCACCTGCTCATCCAGTCAGCCACACACCTTCACCACCAACTTCAGCACAGCACGGGGTAAACGTCAGCAGGCCATTCTGAAACTCATATGTTTGGGGGACAGGCCCCACACCGCACAGGAGTTGTGGCGGGGTATAGAACAACAGACCGACGAGTGGTTGCTGTCGGTGAGCCACAAGCCCGGCCTGGTGGTGTGCGATAATGGGCAAAATCTCGTTGCAGCTCTGGGACTAGCCGGTTTGACGCACATCCCTTGCCTGGCGCACATCCCTTGGTGGTGCAGAAGTTCATTCGCAACTACCCCGACATGTCAGAGCTGCTGCATAAAGTGCGGGCCTGTCTGCGCTACAGCGTAACTTCGGCCTTCCCGCTCACCGCCTCATATGCGACGTGCCCACCAGGTAGAACTCCACCTTGCATATGCTGGACAGACTGTGCGAGCAGCAGCAGGCCATAGTGGAGTTTCAGCTGCAGCACGTACGGGTCAGTCGCACTGCGGATCAGACACACTTCACCACCAATGACTGGGCCTCCTTGCGAGACCTGTGTGCCCTGTTGCGCTGTTTCGAGTACTCCACCAACATGGCCAGTGGCGATGACGCCGTTATCAGCGTTACAATACCACTTCTATGTCTCCTTGAGAAAACACTTAGGGCGATGATGGAAGAGGAGGTGGCCCAGGAGGAAGAGGAGGAAGAGGGGTCATTTTTAGCACTTTCAGGCCAGTCTCTTCGAAGTGACTCAGAGGGAGGTTTTTTGCAACACCAGAGGCCAGGTACAAATGTGGCCAGACAGGGCCCACTACTGGAGGACGAGGAGGACGAGGATGAGGAGGAGGTGGAGGAGGATGAGGATGAAGCATGTTCACAGCGGGGTGGCACCCAAAGCAGCTCGGGCCCATCACTGGTGCGTCGCTGGGGCGAAACACAGGACGATGACGATACGCCTCCCACAGAGGACAGCTTGTCCTTACCTCTGGGCAGCCTGGCACACATGAGCGACTACATGCTGCAGTGCCTGCGCAACGACAGCAGAGTTGCCCACATTTTAACGTGTGCGGACTACTGGGTTGCCACCCTGCTGGATCCCCGGTACAAAGACAATGTGCCCACCTTACTTCCTACACTGGAGCGTGATAGGAAGATGCGCGAGTACAAGCGCACGTTGGTAGACGCGCTACTGAGAGCATTCCCAAATGTCACAGGGGAACCAGTGGAAGCCCAAGGCGAAGGCAGAGAAGGAGCAAGAGGTCGCCAACGCAGCTGTGTCACGCCCAGCTCCTCTGAGGGCAGGGTTAGCATGGCAGAGATGTGGAAAAGTTTTGTCAACACACCACAGCTAAGTGCACCACCACTTGATACGGAACGTGTTAGCAGGAGGCAACATTTCACTAACATGGTGGAACAGTACCTGTGCACACCCCTCCACGTACTGACTGATGGTTCGGCCCCATTCAACTTCTGGGTCTCCAAATTGTCCACGTGGCCAGAGCTAGCCTTTTATGCCTTGGAGGTGCTGGCCTGCCCGGCGGCCAGCGTTTTGTCTGAACGTGTATTCAGCACGGCAGGGGGCGTCATTACAGACGCCAATGTGGACAAGCTGACGTTCATAAAAATGAACCAGGCATGGATCCCACAGGACCTGTCCATCCCTTGTGCAGATTAGATATTAACTACCTCCCCTTAACAATATATTATTCTACTCCAGGGCACTTCCTCATTCAATACTATTTTTAATTTCATTTTAACATTATATTGCGGGGCAACCCAAAGTTGAATGAACCTCTCCTTTGTCTGGGTGCCGGGGCCTAAATGTGTGACAGTGGCCTGTTCCAGTGGTGGGTGACGTGAAGCCTGATTCTCTGCTATGACATGAATACAGATTCTGCGCTGACAAAAGGCCAGATTCTCTGTTACGGGACCTCTCTCCTCTGCCTGGGTGCCTGGGCCTAAATGTGTGACAGTGGCCTGTTCCAGTGGTGGCTGACGTGAAGCCTGATTCTCTGCTATGACATGAAGACAGATTCTGCGCTGACATAAGGCCAGATTCTCTGTTACGGGACCGCTCTCCTCTGTCTGGGTGCCGGGGCCTAAATGTGTGACAGTGGCCTGTTCCAGTGGTGGGTGACGTGAAGCCTGATTCTCTGCTATGACATGAATACAGATTCTGCGCTGACATAAGGCCAGATTCTCTGTTACGGGACCTCTCTCCTCTGCCTGGGTGCCTGGGCCTAAATGTGTGACAGTGGCCTGTTCCAGTGGTGGGTGACGTGAAGCCTGATTCTCTGCTATGACATGAATACAGATTCTGCGCTGACATAAGGCCAGATTCTCTGTTACGGGACCTCTCTCCTCTGCCTGGGTGCCTGGGCCTAAATGTGTGACAGTGGCCTGTTCCAGTGGTGGGTGACGTGAAGCCTGATTCTCTGCTATGACATGAATACAGATTCTGCGCTGACATAAGGCCAGATTCTCTGTTACGGGACCGCTCTCCTCTGTCTGGGTGCCGGGGCCTAAATGTGTGACAGTGGCCTGTTCCAGTGGTGGGTGACGTGAAGCCTGATTCTCTGCTATGACATGAAGACAGATTCTGCGCTGACATAAGGCCAGATTCTCTGTTACGGGACCTCTCTCCTCTGCCTGGGTGCCTGGGCCTAAATGTGTGACAGTGGCCTGTTCCAGTGGTGGGTGACGTGAAGCCTGATTCTCTGCTATGACATGAATACAGATTCTGCGCTGACATAAGGCCAGATTCTCTGTTACGGGACCTCTCTCCTCTGCCTGGGCCTAAATGTGTGACAGTGGCCTGTTCCAGTGGTGGGTGACGTGAAGCCTGATTCTCTGCTATGACATGAATACAGATTCTGCGCTGACATAAGGCCAGATTCTCTGTTACGGGACCGCTCTCCTCTGTCTGGGTGCCGGGGCCTAAATGTGTGACAGTGGCCTGTTCCAGTGGTGGGTGACGTGAAGCCTGATTCTCTGCTATGACATGAAGACAGATTCTGCGCTGACATAAGGCCAGATTCTCTGTTACGGGACCGCTCTCCTCTGTCTGGGTGCCGGGGCCTAAATGTGTGACAGTGGCCTGTTCCAGTGGTGGGTGACGTGAAGCCTGATTCTCTGCTATGACATGAAGACTGATTCTGCGCTGACATGAAGCCAGATTCTCTGCTATGGCATGAAGAGACTGATTCTCTGCTGACATGAAGCCAGATTCTTTGCTATGGCATGAAGAGACTGATTCTCTGCTGACGTGAAGCCAGATTCTCTGCTATGGGACCTCTGTCCAATTGATATTGGTTCATTTTTTTTTTTTAATTTTAATTTTAATTCATTTCCCTATCCACATTTGTTTGCAGGGGATCTACCTACATGTTGCTGCCTTTTGCAGCCCTCTAGCTCTTTCCTGGGCTGTTTTACAGCCTTTTTAGTGCCCAAAAGTTCGGGTCCCCATTGACTTCAATGGGGTTCGGGTTCGGATCCCGAACCCGAACATTTACGGGAAGTTCGGCCGAACTTCTCGAACCCGAACATCCAGGTGTTCACTCAACTCTAGTCACGATTCAAAGTTCTTTTTTGAAATCTGGGACGCCATGTCATCCGGACCAAAGAGGACAAGGACAACCCAAGTTGTTATCAACGCTCAGTTCAGAAGCCTGCATCTCTGATGGTATGGGGTTGCATGAGTGCGTGTGGCATGGGCAGCTTGCATGTCTGGAAAGGCACCATCAATGCAGAAAAATATATTCAGGTTCTAGAACAACATATCTAGAACAACATATGCTCCCATCCAGACGTCATCTCTTTCAGGGAAGACCTTGCATTTTTCAACAAGATAATGCCAGACCACATTCTGCATCAATCACAACATCATGGCTGCGTAGGAGAAGGATCCGGGTACTGAAATGGCCAGTCTGCAGTCCAGATCTTTCACCTATAGAGAACATTTGTCGCATCATAAAGAGGAAGGTGCAACAAAGAAGGCCCAAGACGATTGAACAGTTAGAGGCCTGTATTAGACAAGAATGGGAGAGCATTCCTATTTCTAAACTTGAGAAACTGGTCTCCTCGGTCCCCAGACGTCTGTTGAGTGTTGTAAGAAGAAGGGAAGATGCCACACAGTGGTGAAAATGGCCTTGTCCCAACTTTTTGGGGATTTGTTGACACCATAAAATTCTGATTCAACATATTTTTCCCTTAAAATGGTACATTTTCTCAGTTTAAACTTTTGTTCCGTGATTTATGTTCTATTCTGAATAAAATATTAGAAGTTGGCACCTCCACATCATTGCATTCAGTTTTTATTCACGATTTGTATAGTGTCCCAACTTTTTTGGAATCCGGTTTGTATCTCTACCCACAGTG
Source organism: Bufo bufo (assembly GCF_905171765.1). Taxonomy (NCBI): domain Eukaryota; kingdom Metazoa; phylum Chordata; class Amphibia; order Anura; family Bufonidae; genus Bufo; species Bufo bufo. The sequence goes on from NC_053389.1 coordinate 61,678,041, forward strand.
ACTCCACATGTTCATGTCCCTCACTTATATCTTCACGGAGTGTGGGCTTTAGACAAGACTTTACATAAAGGCAAACCCCTCCCCCTCTCCGGTTTTGACGATCCTTTCTAAACAGACTGTAACCTTGTACATTAACCGCCCAGTCATAGCTATCATCCAGACATGTCTCAGTTATTCCCACTATGTCATAGTTCTCCTCACACATCGCTAATTCCAGTTCCCCAGTTTTATTAGTCAGGCTTCTGGCATTAGTATACATACATTTGAGAGGTTTATGTATATTTTTTACCCTACACCTTTCCTTCTGAACTGTTCTAGTCCCTCCTTCCATTCCACCCCCAGTCCCACTACATTGCCCCCGGTCTCTATCTGCACTATCTTCCCCTCCTATAGTGTAATTACCCTCCCTCCCAGTCCCTAGTTTAAACACTCCTCCAACCTTCTAGCCATCTTTCTCCCCAGAACAGCTGCCCCTTCCCCATTGAGGTGCAGCCCGTCCCTACGATAGAGCCTGTAGCCGATAGAGAAGTCGGTTCAGTTCTCCAGGAACCCAAACCCCTCCTTCCTACACCAGTTCTTGAGCCACTTGTTAACCTCCCTAATCTCCCGCTGCCTTTCTTGTGTGGCTCGTGGTACAGGCAGTATTTTGGAAAATACTACCTTTGAGGTCCTTGCCCTAAGCTTTTGACCTAAATCCCTGAAATCATTTTTAAAGGGTTTCTATCACTTCGTTTCACCTATTTAGCTTTCAGACACTAGCGATCCGCTAGTGTCTGCTTTATCTAACCATCCTAATATAAGAGCTTATTGTCCTGCCGTTTAGCTAAAAAAATAACTTATATAGATATGCAAATGAGCCTCTAGGTGCTATGGGGGCGTGATTAGCACCTAGAGGCTCCGTCTACCTTAACAAACTGCCGCCGCCCAGCGCGTCCCTCCAGCCCGCCCATCTCCTCCGGATCGCGATGCTCCTCGTATTCGGCGCATGCGCAGTGAATGTCTGATCGCTTCCCTGCTCAGACATCTCCACTGCGCCTGTTCCTCGGAGCACTATGACGTCATCGGCGCAGGTGCAGTGGAGATGTCTGAGCAGGGAAGCGATCAGACATTCACTGCGCATGCGCCGAATACGAGGAGCATCGCATTCCGGAGGAGATGGGCGGGCTGGAGGGACGCGCTGGGCGGCGGCAGTTTGTTAAGGTAGACGGAGCCTCTAGGTGCTAATCACGCCCCCATAGCAACTAGAGGCTCATTTGCATATCTATATAAGTTATTTTTTTAGCTAAACGGCAGGACAATAAGCTCTTATATTAGGATGGTTAGATAAAGCAGACACTAGCGGATCGCTAGTGTCTGAAAGCTAAATAGGTGAAACGAAGTGATAGAAACCCTTTAAGGACTCTCCACCTACCTCTAACTTTGTCATTGGTTCCGATATGGACCATGACCGCTGGATCTTCTCCAGCCCCTACCAGTAATCTGTCAACCCGATCCGCGATGTGTCGAACTCTAGCGCCAGGAAGACAGCACACTGTTCGGCGATCATGGTCTTTGTGACAGATTTCCCTATCTGTTCCCCTAATAATGGAGTCTCCCACTACCAGCACGTGTCTGGCCTGCCCTGCTCTCCTGGTTCCCTGCTTACTGGAGCTGACATTCCCCTGACTAGCAGAGGAAGTGTCCGGCTAATGTTTTTAAACCATATACAGGAAATGTGGTTAGATAAAATTCATTCCATTTTAGAACCAACGTAGGAATCATAGCTGTATTAAATAAAAGGAAAACCAAATTGATTTAAAAAAAACAAATCTTACAATCAAAGTAACCGAACTGCAAAAAAAAACCAGATGTCTTTGGGATTTACATAATTCTCATTTACTAGGAGAAGGGGACAAGAGCAGCAAAAGCATATGCTTATAAGTAAACTTTAAAAAACAAAGCAAATTATATGTAAAAAAGACAGCAACTGGGATTGCTAGATGAAGATTGGAAAAGATTGCTTATTACACACACTGCATGCAAGAGAGCAAAACATGATTGGAGCAAGCATGATGAGGAGGGAAGAAAATGTCACTATATGCAATGGCTGAGTTATATAGAGACTTAAGAGAGGCCATCTGAGAACGCCTGGTTAATTGTGAAACTGCCTACCTTGTATTCTAATTATGTTTTCATTGAAGTGTGTATAACAGAGGCATATTTCCCTAGAAACATTGCTTTAAGAGGGAAGTACGGTATTTGAGTATGGTGTAACATCTAATGGTACCTTACCTATGGTAGTATAGAGCCATAAGGACTCTGGGAGTCATTTATTACAAAATATGCACCACTTTTTGGCTTATATAAGGCGCAGATTTTGTCACAAAGTTGTTTTGCGGCAAAATTTGTGCCTTTTTCTCCATGTACACCATTTACTCCTTTTATCGCCTGTTCTGAAAAAAGGGGACGCGGGGAAGAGGGCGGACCGGCAGGCCCATCTGATTCATCATTTTCTATGCTGTTTTTTGGCATAGAAAATGACTAAAATCTACGGCAGCAAAAGAGCTGGTATGGATTTAAGCAAAACGCACGGCTGCCGGAAAAGCTAATAAGTTATATAGAGGCCAGAGCAGCAGACATGGACTAAGTCTGGCGTCTAAATCACGGTCTTAGTAAATGTCCCCTTCTGATTTTAATATGAGCATTTTTGTAATGGGTTAGTACAGAAAATTTTTTGTCCTCTATGGTAATTTTGTAGCCAATTATCAATCAATAGGGATGAGCCAACCCATGAGAGTTTGGGTTCACTGGGTTCGGCCGAACTTTCAGTTAAAGTTCGGGTTCGGGACCTGAACTTTACCCGAACCTGAATTTGAACCTCATTGAAGTCAATGGGGACCCAAACTTCACTTTAGAGGCATTCCATTTTGCATTCCATCATAATAGACGTCTATAGGCAGGATAACGGAGTCCTTTCCTGCATAACGGACACTGGACGGATCCCTTCTGCTGGGCATAGACTGAAATGCATAACAGAAGGCCTTTTAACGCTTTCTACCCCGGAGGTGTTTTTGCGTTTTCGTTTTGCACTCCCTGCCTTCCCAGAGCCATAACTTTTTATTTGTCTGTTCATATAGCCATATGAGGGCTTGCTTTTTATCAGGACAAGTTGTCCTTTCCAATGCCACCATTTAATATTGCATATGATGTAGAGGGAAGCGGGAAGAAAATCCAAATGCAGTGAAATTGCAAAAAAAAAAGCAATTCCACCAGTTTTACGTTTTTTATTTTTTATTTATGACGTTCGATGTGTGATAAAACTGACCAGTTACTTTGATTCTACAGGTCAGTCCGAATCCGTTGATACCTTCCATGTATAGTTTTTCTTGTGTTTCGATAAAATAATAAAAAAGTGGCAAAAAAATCAGTTTTATTTTCTCATTGCCATATTTTGATCCCTATAACTTTTTTTAATTATGTGTAAAGAGCTGTGTGGGTGCTAATTTTTTTCAGGGAGATCTAAACTATTTATTGATACCATTTTTGGGTGTGTAGGACTTTTTGATCACTTTTTATTTTTATTTTTTTGGAGAAAATTAAGCCGAATGGCGAATTGGCAATTTTTACGCTTTTTTCCGTTTTTGTTGTTTGCCGTATGGGGAATATGATTTTAGATTTTTATACTATGGTCATTTTCGCACATGGCGACACCAATAATGTGTATTTTTAAAAAATTTTTAGTTCTTTTATTTTTATTTTGGGAAAAGGTGGGCGATTTTTATTTTTTATGTATGTTTTTTTTTACTTTTTAAAAACTTTTTTTTTCACACTTTTTTTTATAGTTCCCATAGGGAACTATAACAAGCAATCATTAGATTGCTAGTCTCATAGACGCCAATGCATTAGCAATTGCTAGTTTACTATGGAGCCCTATTACAGGCAAGGGCATCATAGGAAATACTATGCAGCAGCCTCCTGTCATTCACAAAGACAGGGGGTGCTCCACACATGCTCCAGCTCCTCTGATCGCCGCAGGTGGGAGCCGGAGCATCACCAGAAACACGCGCTTCCGGTGTTCCACACGCTCAGATGCCGTGGTCAGGATTGATCATGGCATCTGAGGGGTTAAATGTCTGCAATTGGCATTACTGCCGGTTGCGGACATTAGCCGCGGGTGTCTGCTATAAGAAACAGAAGGCCACCCGCAGCTATGACAACCGCTCCTCTCAGGACGGGCGCCACCATTAAAGACCCATCCAGCACCGTACTATTACCACGCTGGTCGGGAAAGGTTAAAGGCATTTTGTCATAATAGAAGTCTAAGGGCAGCATAACGAATCCGTTATGCTCCCATAGACTTCCATTATGACGGAATGCAAAAAGGAATGCCTTTAATGTTCCGTATTATGTTATTTTCCAATATAACCATGTTATAAAGGAAAATAATAAAGTAATTCATAAATTGCCTAAACCCCAAACCCGGACTTCAGAGGAAAAATCCAAGTTCGGATCCAGGTCCCTGAACTCGTAACTTGCAGTATGAATGTATATTCATTCTATACAATAGACAATGGGAGAAAAGAAGAAATGAATCGCACATCCACTGCTAATGCTATGATCTCATCCCTGCATTTCTGCAGGAGACAGCACTGAATAGCGCATGTGTACCACCTCCTGTGCTACATGCTAAATGAGGCATTAGTGTACATTTTGATCAAAAGGCATAAGTCCACTCACCACGCCAAGGTTGCCTCTATGAGTGGGTCCTAACCTAACATTTGGCGCGGCGCTGCCCGGCAGACCACTGACGCTGCGGCGCCATCCCGGCCGGAGGCGGGGCCCAGCGGCCAAGCAGCACCCCTGCTCCCTGACCGTGCCAAACCTAGCTCTGGGCCCCACCAACCAGCCAGAAAAACAGCACAGTGGCCCCTGTGCTGCACCGCACCATGTGAACAGTTGTCAATGCTCACCTCCTCTGAAGCTCACAGGAACTCCAACTGAGAGCATGATAGGCTATTTTAACCCCTGCTGCAGGAAATATTCATTCTATACATGAATTCTTGTACTTAATAGAGCTTGACAGAGGTGACAATGTTAGTGTTGATCGAACATGCTCGGCCGAACACCAGTTCGGCTCGAGCATCTCGATGCTCGGCACATGGCGGTATTCGGTCAAATAATGCATGTGCTCGAGCGCAATGCTCAAGTCTCCTCCCCGCACGTTTCTTGGCTGCTACGCAGCCAAAAAACGTGCAGGTAAGTGCTGCCCTCACTGTAACCATTTTGGTTACTGGCATTACAGTGATTGGCTGGCTGCTATATAGCACCCGATGACGCGTGTTCGGCTCAGTCTTATTCAGGGAGATCTGTGCTGAGGAAGGGACAGACAGTGTAGGGAGTGATATAGGAATATTTTTAATAGAAAAACTTTTCAGAGACCCCAAAGTCCTTTTAAGGACTATTGTGTGTGCTAGCAGCAATATCTATTTTTAGTGCAAACTGCGCAAAATAGCATGCAATAGTTAGGCCGCTGCAGACAGTGACATTAGCTGTGCTACATTTCCAGTGTAAAGTGTGCACATCCAAAAAATATCTGTGACATTCAGTGTACTTTTTCCATAGACGGTGTCCGCTGCGGACAGTGACATTAGCTGTGCCACATCTCCTGTGTAAAGTGAAATCCATAGTACTTTTTCCGGAGAGGGTGTCTGCTGCGGACAGTGACATTACTTATGCCACATCTGCAGTGTAACGTGTGCGCTTAAAAAATTTATCTGTGACATACAGTATACTTTTTCAATAGACTGTGTCCACTTCTGACAGTGACATTACCAGTGCAACATCTCCAAAGTAACGTGTTCGCATCCAAAAAATATCTGACATCCAGTGTACTTTTTCCTTAGACACTGCGTACAGTGACTTTACCGGTGGTACCTCTCCTGTATAATGTTTCCTCATCCCAAATACCTGTGACATTCCCTGTAATTTTTTATTAGCCGCTGGTGACAGCATTGACATTATCTGCGGGATATCTCCTGTGTGACGTTTCCACATCCCAAATACCTTTTTAAATTTATTTGCGCATACATTTCCAAATCCTACGCTACTGTACGTGTGACATACTTTCAAGCATATATACATTTAATGAAGAAGGCGAGCAGTAAGGGACAGGGAATTTGCAGTGATGCTGATGGTGCACGCAGTGGCCGTGGCGCGGTGAAACTGTGCCTGCTGCCAGAGCACAAGAAAAACAATCATCCACGATACCTAGCTTCATGTCCCAGTTTGCAGGGTGGCGCTGGACACCACTCTCGAAGTCAGACCAGTGCGACCAGGTGGTCAGTTGGATTGCAGCAGATAATGCTTTCAGTCGGTTAAGCACCACCCTGTCTTCCACCAAGTCCAGTATCAGTAGCCAAGAGTCTGCTGAAAACAATCGTCACTCTGATCCTCCTTCCTCCCACCATGGAGAGTCTGGCCAAACAAGTGATCTCACACTCGGATATTCTGAATAGCTCCTTTCAGCGCCATTACTTGATTTGGCCCTCTCGCCAAATACGCTTGAAGAGGGACAGATCTTGTGCCCTCATTACCAAACTCTTGAGCATCCACAGTCACGAGAAGATGACTGTGGGGAATGGCAATTATTGTTTAATGAGGTGGATGATGATGAGACACAGTTTCCAATGGGTCAACGGCAATTACTGTTTCAAGAGGTTGATTAAGAGGATGAGACACAGTTGTCAATCACGGAGGTTGTGGTTAGGTCAACAAATCAGGAGGATGATCAGAGTGAGGAAGTGGAAGAGGACGTGGTGGACGAGGAAGTCACTGACCCAACCTGGGAAGGTGGAAAGACTAGCGAGGACAGCAGTACAGAGGGGGAGGGAGCTGCAGCACCGCAACAGGCTGGAAGAGGCAGTGGGTTGGCAAAAGGGAGATGGTGGGCCACACCAAACAGGTCCGCAACTGTTCCACAGAGCACCCCCTTGCCAAGGTGTAGGTGTTCCGCAGTATGGCGCTTTTTTGAGGAAAGTGCGGACGAAAAAACTATACGTTTGTAACCTCTGCGGTACCAAAATTATCCGGGGCATGAATACTAGCAACCTCACCACCACCAATATGATCCGCCACATGGCATCCAAGCACGATAAGAAGTGGGACGAATGCCTGGGTCCACAATCTGTGTATGCGGGTCACACCACTGCCTCTTCTTCCCTTGTGTTACATGCTGGTCAATACCCTGTCAAATGCGCAGGCCCAGATGCCTCCCACCCTGAACCTGGACCTTCGCAAGCACCATCAGTGACGACATCCACTTCCGTGCCCCAGCACAGCGTCCAAATGTCCTTACCCCAGGCCTTTGAACGAAAGTGAAAATACCCAGCCATCCACCCACAGGCCATAGCACTAAAATGTGCAGCTTTACAAATTACTGGCCCTGGAAATGTTGCCATTTAGGCTTGTGGACACTGTGTACTTCCGCACCCTGATGTCGGCGGCCGTCCGGCGTTACGCAGTCTCCAGCCGCCACTATTTTTCAAGGTGTGCCGTGGTCGCCTTACACCAACCTGTGTCCCGTAACATCACACGTGCCCTGACCAACGCATTTACTGGGAAGGTCCACTTAACCACGGACACATGGACAAGTGCATTCGGCCAGGGATGCTCCATTTCCCTGGCAGCACACTGGGTGAACGTTGTGGAGGTCGGGAGTGAGTCGTACACTGGGATGTCACAGGTGATACCGACGCCAAGGATTGCGGGCCTTTACATCGATCAAGGTTTCCGCCAGCACCTACGTTAGTGGCTCCAACCCTTACTTCTCCTCCTCCTCCGCCTCCACTTCCACCTCTGAATTATCTGCATGCAGCACCAGTCAGCCATCAGTCGTTAGTTGGAAGTAGTGTAGCACTGCAGTGGGGAAGCAGCAACAGGCCGTGCTGAAGCTGATATGCATAGGGGACAAACAGCACACCGCTGCAGAGCTGTGGCATTGGATAAGAGACCAGACCTTTTGTTGTGTGACGTGAGTACGCGCTGGATCTCAACGTTCCACATGTTGGCCAGGCTTTGTGAGCAGCAGAGGGCAGAAGTGGAATACCAGCTGCAACATGGTCGTCTCCTTTCCAGTTAGCTTCCGCTATTCACTAGCGAGGAGTGGGCATACCATGTCTGACCTCTGTGAGGTTTTGAGAAACTGTGAGGAATCAACACAGATGGTGAGCGATGATAACGCTATTATCAGCGTAACCATCCCACTTCTGTATCTACTCAAACGCTCGCTGCTCACAATTAGGGACAACACTTTGCATGTGAAAGAGGTGAAAATGGGGGAAGACATTACACAGGGTGATAGCCAGACCACCCTCAGTTCGTCTTCTCAGCGCAAATTGGATGATGAAGAGGAGGAGGAGGAGGAGCAGGAGACGGTTGCCTCCACTACAGAGGGTAGTACCTATGGAAGTTTAATTCCATCTGTTCTGTGTGGGTGGGCAGAAAAGGAGGAAGAGGATGAGGAGATTCAGATTCATCCTCCTGATGAGAGCGAAGTCCTGCCTGTTGGTACTCTGGCACACATGGCTGACTTAATGTTAGGCTTCCTTTCCCACAACCCGCACGTACACGCATTTAAGACAACACGGATTACTGGTTGTTCACCCTTCTCGACCCCCGCTACAAAGAGAACTTCTCATCTCTCATTCCTCTGGTGGAGAGGATGAGCAAAACAGTGCAATACCAGAAGGTCCTTGTTGAAAAATTGCTTCAATAATTTCCGTCTGCTGGCGGCAGAGTCCGTAGTTCTTTGGGCAACCGAGGAGGAGAGACAAGGGGAACACACAGCAGTTCCAACAGAGGAAGGGCAACACTCTCCAAAGCCTGGGACAGTTTCATGACACCACACCAGCACCCTCACCCTCATGTGCGGCCTAGTGTCACAAGGAGGGCAAATGTTTGGAAGATAGTGAAGGAGTACATAGCAGACCGTGTCAGCGTCCTCAATGATCCCTCAGTGCTTTACAACTACTGGGTGTCCAAGTTGGACACGTGGCACGAACTGGCGCTCTACACCTTGGAGGTGCTGGCCTGCCCTGCCATCAGAGTTTTGTCTGAGTGGGTATTTAGTGCTGCTGGTTGCATTATAACAGATAAGCGTATCCGCCTCTCAACTGAAAATGCTGACAGGTTGACTCTTATAAAAATGAACAAGTCCTGGATTGACCATGGCTTCTCGACCCCACCAGTGGAAAGCTGATGAACATAAAGGCACTTTAACCTCTTAAGGACACAGCCATATTTCACCTTAACCTCTTCCCGACCGCAATCTGTATATATACGTGATAGCTGCACATACTCCGTGCAGCTACCACGTGTATAAACGTCAAACCAGTTCTTTAATCCAAGCGCTGCAAAGCGCTTGGATTAAAGCTTCTGCCCTTTCCCTGCTTACAGTCTAGTAATGCCGGCAAGGGACCAATCAGAGTGGCCCCTTGCCGACAATCGATCCGATTGGTTAGTCTGTGCAGACTAACCAATCGGATCGCGGCAGTGAAAAAAATGCCGGTTTCGTGCTCTGGTCTGCGCTCTGGGTCCTCATAATACCCCCCCATCTGTGCCCCCGATCTGTGGCTGTGCACCCCATCTGTGCCCCTCAAAGCCCCCCTTGTGTCCGCCTGCAGCTCATCTAGAGGCAGGCAGCTGCCCTGATGCGGTCCGCCCCCTCCCTGCCACATGCATTCATTCTCACCCGCCCCTCCTGCCCCAGCCTCCCTCAATATTGGCGGCCATACCCCCCCGATCCCCCCACCCCCTTTCCAGCGCTTCCCCCGAACCCCCCCGATCCCTCTGCTGTGTGTGATGGCGGCGGCTCCATTACTGAGCCGCCGCCATCTGCAGATAGTGTCAGCTCTATGCTGACACTCTCCTGTAACCCCATAGGAGAGTTCCCTCTCTCAACCATCGGGGCTGCAGCGCTGTGATTGCAGCACCCGATGGTTGCCATGGCAACCGGACGCTTTGCAAAAGCGTCCGCTGTTGCCACCTACAGGGCATCTAATAGTATTATACTTTGCAATGCAAGAGCATTGCAAAGTATAGTACAGCCATCAGCTTCACTAAATCTTCATGATCCAAGTGGGACTTGAAAAAAAAAGAAAGTGAAAATAATAAAAATGAAAAAAATAATAATAATAATTTAAATTTTAAAAAAAAATTGCCTTTTTCTATAAAAAAAAATGAAATAAACTACACATATTAGGTGTCACCGCGTCCGTAACAACCGTCTCTATAAACATATCACATGATAGACCCCGTCCGATAAACACCATAAAAATAAAATAAAAAAAACTGTGTCAAAAAAGCTATTTTTGTCACCTTACATCACAAAAAGTGCAACAGCAAGCGATCAAAAAGGTTTTTGACCCCCAAAATAGTACCAATCAAACAGTCACCTCGTTCCGCAAAAAATGATACCCTATTTAAGACAATCGCCCAAAAAATAAAAAAGCTATGACTCTCAGACTATAGACACTAAAACATCATTTTTTTGGTTTCAGAAATGCTATTATTGTGTAAAACTTAAATAAATAAGAAAAAGTATACATATTATGTATTGCCACGTCCGTAACGATCTTTTCTATAAAACTATCACATGACCTAACTCCTCAGTTGAACGCTGTAAAAATAAATAAATGAAAACTGTTCCAAAACAGCCAATTTTTGGGTCACCTTGACCCATAAAGTGTAATAATGAATGATCAAAAAATCCTATGTACCCAAAAATGGTACCAATAAAAACTTCAACACTTTCTGCAAAAAACGAGCCCCTGCGCAAGACGATCGGCAGAAAAATAAAAAACATATGGCGTTCAAAAAAACCAATCCAGCACAATCTGCCTTCCAAAAACCGTATGGCATTCCTTTCCTTCTGCGCCCTGCCGTGTGCCCGTAGAGCAGTTTACGACCACATGTGGGGTGTTTATGTAAACCGCGGAATCAGGGTAATAAATATTGAGTTTTGTTTGGCTGTTAACCCTCAATGTGTTAAAAAAAAATAATTATAAAATGGAAAATCTGCCAAAAAAGTGAAATTTAGAAATTTCATCTCCATTTTCCTTTAATTCTTGTGGAACGCCTAAAGGGTTAACAAAGTTTGTAAAATCAGTTTTGAGTAACTTGAGGGGTGTAGTTTCTACAATGGGGTCATTTATGGGGGTTTCCACTATGTAAGCCCCACAAAGTGACTTCAGACCTGAACTGGTTCTTAAAAAGTGGGTTTTGGAAATTTTCTTAAAAATTGTAAGAACTGCTTCTAAACTTCTAAGCCTTCTAACGTCCTAAAAAAATAAAATGACATTTCCAAAATGATGCCAACATAAAGTAGACATATGGGGAATGTTAAGTAATAAATATTTTATTAGGTATCACTTTCTGTTTTAGAAGCAGAGAAATTGAAATTTGGAAAATTGTGAATTTTTCTAAATTTTTGGTAAATTTGGGATTTTTTCATAAATAAAGGTGAAATATATTGACTCAAAATATATGGACTATCATGAAGTACAATGTGTCACGAGAAAACAATTCAGAATGGCATGGATAAGTAAATGTTTCCCAAGCTATTACCACATAAAGTAACGCATGTCAGATTTGTAAATTTTGACCTGGACACTGGGGCATCAATGACCCTTGGTCATGAAAGGGTTAAGGACCAGACAATTTTTTGCAAATATGACCCGTGTCACTTTATGTGGTGATAACTTTAAAATGCTTTGACTTATCCAGGTCATTCTAAGATTGTTTTTAGTCACATATTGTACTTCATGACACTGGTAAAATTGAGTCCACAAAATTCATTTTTATTTATAAAAAATACCAAATTTGGAAAAATTTGCAAATTTCAAAGTTTCAATTTCTCTACTTCTATAATACATAGTATACCCTACAAAAATAGTTATTTCTTTACATTCCCCATATGTCTACTTCATGTTTGGATCATTTCTGGAAATAACATTTTATTTTTTGGGATGTTACCAAAGCTTAGAAGTTTAGAAGCAAATCTTAAAATTTTTCAACATTTTCAAAAAACCCACTTTTTAAGGACCAGTTCAGGTCTGAAGTCACTTTGTGAGGCTTACATAATTTAAACCACTGAAAAATGACCCCATTCTAGAAACTACACCCCTCAAGGTATTCAAAACTGATTTTACAAACGTCTTTTACCCTTTAGGTGTTCCACAAGAGTTAATGGCAAATGAGATAAAATTTGAGAATTTAAATTTTTGGCAAATTTTCATTTTAATCCATTTCTTTTCCAGTAACAAAGCAAAGAGTTAAACAGCCCAAAACAAAACACTACATATATTGCCCTGATTCTGTAGTTTGCAGAAAACACCCCATATGTGGCCATAAACTACTGTACGGCACACAGTAGGGCGTAGAGGGAAGGTGCGCCGTGTGGTTTTTGGAAGGCAGATTTTGCTGGACTGGTTTATTTACACCCATGTACCATTTGAAGCCCCCCTGATGCACCCAAGAGTAGAAACTCCATTAAAAGTGACCCCATTTTGGAAACTACGGATAAGTGGCAGTTTTGTTGGGACTATTTTTAGGGTACATATGATTTTGGTTGCTCTATATTAAATTTTTGTGAGGCAAGGTTACCAAAAATAGAAAATTCAGAAATTTCATCTACATTTGCATAAACTGTTGAACACCTAAAGGGTAATAAAGTTTGTAAAATCAGTTTTGAAATACCTTGAGGGGTGTAGTTTCTTAGTTGGTGTCACTTTTATGGAGTTTCTACTTAGGGGTGCATGAGGGGTTCTTCAAATGGGACATGGTGCCAAAATAAAAAGGCCATCAAATCTGCCTACCAGAAACCATTCGTCGTTCATTTCCTTCTGCGCCCCTGCCGTTTGGTCATACAGCAGTTTACGACCACATATGGAGTGTTTCTGTGAACTGAAGAATCAGGGTTTATAAAATATTAAGTTTTGATTGGCTGTTAACCCTTGCTTTGTTACTGGAAAAAAACTGTATAAAATTGAAATTTGCCAAAAAATATCAGTTTTGACCATGTTCATCTGAGGGGTTAGGTCATGGGTATTTTTAAGAGAGCAGATTCTTATGGACGCGGCGATACCTAATATGTCTATTTTTTTTTATTTTTTTTAGGTTTTACAGTATATTATCCCTTTTATAAACCAAACAAAACCATTTTAATATCTCCGTAGTCTAAAAGTTAGTTTTTTTTTAAAGTTTTTAGCCGATTATCTTAGGTAGGGGCTCATTTTTTGCAGGATGAGAGGACGGTTTTATTGGCACTATTTTTGGGGGCATAAGACTTTTTGATTGCTTGCTATTACAATTTTTGTGATGTAAGGCGACCGTGTTCATCTGAGGGGTTAGTTCATCAGGTATTTTTATATAACAGATTCTTACGGACGTGGCGATACCTAATATGTCTACTTTTTTATTTATTTTAGTTTTACAAAATATTTTTAATTTTTTTTTTCCGTTTGTTCCAAGTCTGAGAACCATAGTTTTTTTTTCCGATTGTCAGTGGCTAACATTGGGGAAGGGGATTATAAATTTAGTACTCTATGGAAGTGTGGTACTCCCTGAAGCAACCGTCAATACGGAGGCCCGGATGATTGAGGCACGTGTCACACTGAGTGGTGCACTTCCATTTCCCCCTCCTGTGACACACTCTGCACTTTTTTGGGGTCCGTCCCTTCTTTCCAGTATGGGGAACCACACCTGGAAAGTGTTAACCAGGGACGATCTGGGCGCCTCCAGTTCCCGAGGTACTCCGGCCTGCTCTTTCTCGGTCAGAAAAGATCAGGGCTTTGAGGACTGCCTCATAGAACTGAAGGAATTTCCCTGTGTTGCCAGCGCTCTGGGACAGCACAAAAGAGTTGTACAAGGCAACCTGTACCAAGTAGACCGCAACTTTTTTGTACCATCCCCGGGTTTTGCGCATGGCATTATATGGCTTGAGGACTTGATCAGAGAGATCAACTCCTCCCATATACCAATTGTAATCGATGATACAATCGGGCTTGAGGACCATTGCCGTGGTACCTCGCACAGGAACAGGGGTGATGCCGTTACCGTGAATTGTGGACAGTACAAGGGCATCCCTCTTGTCCTTATATCTGACCAGCAACAGGTTTCCACTGGTAAGGGCACGGGTCGCACCCCTGGGGATAGGTACCTGGAGGGGGTGGGTAGGGAGGCCGCGTGAAAAAAAAAAATACTATATATATACTAACGCCCCAAAAACAGTTGGGGGGAAGGGCAGAGGGGCAAGCTGCAGCACCGCTGGGGGGTCTAGGGTCACACAGCTGTGCTGTGGACCACAGACACCCGATTTAGGGTGATGCAACCAAAAACCTTTATATCCTGAATAATATACCTGAATATCCCTGCCTAACCTAACCTGTCCCTAACCTTTCCCTAAATACCTTTTAGTGAAGGTGAAGGGGGTGCTGGGCACAGATGGGGGTGCTAGCTCTGGAGATCCATGCAGCACTCCTCTCTCCTCGGCTCCCAGACACAAAAGGAGGAGGAGAGGAGTGCTGCAATAATTTTAACTGCCCGAACCAAAGGTAATATAAAAGTTCGGGTTCGTACCGAACTTTAGGATTTTTGGACCCCGGACCTGAACCCGAACATTTCAGTAAAAGTTCAGCGATTTTTTGGGGCGCTTTTTGAAAGGCTGCAGAGCAGCCAATCAACAAGCGTTTAACTACTAATGGCATGGCTGTGATTGGCCAGGGCAGCATGTGACACAGCCTCTATATAAGCTGGAGTCATGTAGCGCTGCATGTCACTCTGCTGTTACTAGTGTAGGGAGAGGATGCATCTGAGCTTTTGTGACATTGAAATCCAATCTTGAGAAAACTGCACTAATAATCTAATAATCTGGTTGCAAAAAATCACCCTTTTTTGGCAATATACAACATCTGGTGCATTTGCAGGATTAGTCAGTGTGCAATTTAAGCTAGAAATAGCGCCATAATTTTTTGGGTTTTTAAAAACACACTTTTTTGCCAAAATACACCATTTTACAGCATCAGCACGTGTGAAATTCAAGGGTTATACACTCACCTAAAGAATTATTAGGAAACACCATACTAATACGGTGTTGGACCCCCTTTTGCCTTCAGAACTGCCTTAATTCTATGTGGCATTGATTCAACAAGGTGCTGATAGCATTCTATAGAAATGTTGGCCCATATTGATAGGATAGCATCTTGCAGTTGATGGAGATTTGAGGGATGCACATCCAGGGCACGAAGCTCCAGTTCCACCACATCCCAAAGATGCTCTATTGGGTTGAGATCTGGTGACTGTGGGGCCATTTTAGTACAGTGAACTCATTGTCATGTTCAAGAAACCAATTTGAAATGATTTGAGCTTTGTGACATGGTGCATTATACTGCTGGAAGTAGCCATCAGAGGATGGGTACATGGTGGTCATGAAGTGATGGACATGGTCAGAAACAATGCTCAGGTAGCCCGTGGCATTTAAACGATGCCCAATTGGCACTAAGGGGCCTAAAGTGTGCCCAGAAAACATCCCCCACACCATTACACCACCACCACCAGCCTGCACAGTGGTAACAAGGCGTGATGGATACATGTTCTCATTCTGTTTACCCCAAATTTGGACTCTACCATTTGAATGTCTCAACAGAAATCGAGACTCATCAGACCAGGCAACATTTTTCCAGTCTTCAACAGTCCAATTTTGGTGAGCTCGTGCAAATTGTAGCCTCTTTTTCCTATTTGTAGTGGAGCTGAGTGGTGGGGTCTTCTGCTGTTGTAGCCCATCCGCCTCAAGGTTGTGCGTGTTGTGGCTTCACAAATGCTTTGCTGCATACCTCGGTTGTAACGAGTGGTTATTTCAGTCAACGTTGCTCTTCTATCAGCTTGAATCAGTCGGCCCATTCTCCTCTGACCTCTAGCATCCACAAGGCATTTTCGCCCACATGACTGCCGCATACTGGATGTTTTTCCCTTTTCACACCATTCTTTGTAAACCCTAGAAATGGTTGTGCGTGAAAATCCCAGTAACTGAGCAGATTGTGAAATACTCAGACCGGCCCGTCTGGCACCAACAACCATGCCACGCTCAAAATTGCTTAAATCACCTTTCTTTCCCATTCTGACATTCAGTTTGGAGTTCAGGAGATTGTCTTGACCAGGACCACCCCCCTAAATGCATTGAAGCAACTGCCATGTGATTGGTTGACTAGATAATTGCATTAATGAAATAGAACAGGTGTTCCTAATAATTCTTTAGGTGAGTGTATACTGCTGTAATAATCAGTTATTAAACAAACACCCGTTTGGGGGAAAAAAGTTTATTTTGCCGCCTTTGCTACATATGTCATTGTGAGGTACACACTTTAGATACTGTGGTTCTATTCAGGTATTTGAAATACAGCCATTTTGGGCATAAATCTTTAATTGCAGCCTAGTGTGGGTCAGGGCGAGTGAGATACAACCTTTATATACAGGGGTTAGATTTAGTTATTTGAAATACAGCCATTTTGAGCATAAATCTTTAATTGCGGCCTAGTGAGGGTCAGGGGGCGTGTGAGATACACCCTTTATATACAGGGGTTATATTCTGCTATTAAATAAACATCCATTTAGGGCAAGATCCTAAATTAAAAAAATATGAGGAGAAATAAGAGACGTGGCCCAGGTCGTGGTGCTGCTGGTCGAGCTCCTGTTGCAGGGAGAGGACGTGGTAGATCTGTGCCAGCTACACGCACAAGTGAAACCCCTTCCTCAGGTGCGAGTAGGCGACAGAACCTACAGCGGTATTTGGTCGGGCCTAATGCGGCTCTACGAATGGTGAGGCCTGAACAAGTACAGGCGATAGTAGATTGGGTTGCTGACAGCGCCTCCAGTTCCTTCACATTGTCTCCTACCCAGTCTCCTACTGAAAGATCAGAGTTGGCACCTGCAGCCCATGTCCATCAGTCTTTCACCTCACCCCCTTGCAAATCAGCCAAGCAGTCTGAGCCCCAAGTCATGCAGCAGTCTCTTCTGCTTTTTAATGACTCTGTTAGCAGGGCTTCCAAGGGACATCCAACTAGCCCTGCCCCAGAAGTGGAAGAGATGCACAGATGCCCAACTACTTATCTTACAAGATGAGTACATGGGAGAACCATCGCAGCACGTCTCGGATGATGACGAAACACAGGTGCTAACTGCTGTGGATTTAGTAAGTATGCAGACCGACAAGGAGGGCAGGGGTGAAGACTGGGTTTAAGATGATGTGGAGGACGATAAGGTCCTCGACCCCACATGGAATCAAGGTCATGCGAGTGACCTATGTAGTTCGGAGGAAGAGGCGGTGGTCGCACAGAGACCCCAGCAAAGCAGAAGAGGGAGCAGGGTGCAAAAGCGGAGCGGACGTCCTATAGACAGGACGCATGCTACTGCTTACCGCAGCAAGGGACCGAGCACACCAAAGCCAGCTCCAAGGAGTTCCTCGGCGTGGCAGTTCTTCAGAGAATGTGCTGACGACAAGACACGAGTGGTTTGCACGCTGTGCAATCAGAGCCTGAAGCGAGGCATAAACGTTCTCAACCTGAGCACGAGCTGCAGTTTAGTAGACACCTCATAAACCAAGAAAGGTCTCTGGCTCCTCCTGCTTCCTCTTCTGCTGCAGTCGCGGCCTCTTTATCCACCTCTGGAGTGACAGTGCCACCTGCCACCTCCCAAACAGAGGACCAAGAGCGTGATCATAAGATGCGCGAGTACAAGCGCACGCTGGTAGACGCGCTGCTGGTGGCATTCCCACCTAACAGCGGTGGCACAGTGGAAGCCCAAGCGAAGGCAGAGGAAGAGGTCGCCAACGCAGCTGGGGCACCGCCAGCACCTCAGAAGGCAGGCTTAGCATGGCCAAAATGTGGAAAAGCTTTGTCAGCACGCAACAACAACCAGCACCACCAGCTGATATTGAACGTCTTAGCAGGAGGCAGCATTTCACCAACATGGTGAAGCAGTATATGTGCACACGCCTACACATACTGAATGATGGGTCTGCCCCCTTCAACTTTTGGGTCTCCAAATTGGGCACAAGGCCTGAGCTTGCCCTTTACGCCTTGGAGGTGCTGGCCTGCCCTGCAGCCAGTATATTATCTGAACGTGTGTTTAGCACGGCAGTTGGCGTCATCACAGACAAGCGCAGCCGTCTGTCCACAGCTAATGTGGACAAGCTCACGTTCATAAAAATGAACCAGGCATGGATCCCACAGGACTTGTCCGTACCTTGTGCAGAATAGACATGTATACCTGCCTTAACCAGCCATTGTTATACTGCAGCGCAATTGCTCATTCTTGTATTTTGGATATTTCACACTCTTTTGGAGTGTACCCTAATTTAAAAAAAAATGTAATTAAAACCAAAAACCAGTGTTGGCTACCTCGTCCTCCTCCACCGCCGCTTACGCCTACACCGCTACGTCCACCGCCTCCTCAAACTCCTACTCCATATGGAACTCCACCTCATAAATCACATTTATTTTGTATTTGTTTGTATTTTATTTTATGTCATTTCACTACTTTGTCAGTTACATTTTCGGTTGAAATTCAAAAAAATTTCGGTGTGATGTACCACTGCTATACCTAGTAGATAGGTAAAAAAAAATAATAATAATTGTCTGTTACATTTTCTGGTGACATTCACAAATTTTTGTGTGTAATATACCCCTCCTCTACCTAGTTGACAGCTTAAAAGATAACTGTCGTATTTTTTTTTGGGAGTATTGGATTGTGGTGATTTAATATCACCTTGGTGGCCCTATTTCAACTTTTCACTGTGTATTCAATTACCCCTTAATTCCACATTTTTGTTCCCTGTACTGCCTACTTTTACCTGTGCTTAAAATAGAGTTGCTAGGCATCAACAGATAGACGGAGCACGCAGCGTGCAGGGTCACATTACTAACAGCCAGGGACTGTAAGTAAATAATTAAAGCCAGGTCCTCCCTAGCATCTGATAACAGTGCTTGGGCTGTGTGCACTCCTCCCTGTCCCTGCGCTTGGCAGACGCTCCCTCACTCAGCAGAGCTGGAGAATTCAGAATTGGAGCAGCGCAGACCAGGGAAGGGAGATCTGCCATCTGCTCAGTGTATAAATAAAAGCAACATGTGGTAAGAGGACCCCTTTGTGCTGCAGGAGATTAACACTTTAGGGGGAGGGCTCTGGTTACTGACACTTTTGGGGGCTATTGTTACTGGCTAGTGAGGGCAGGTGGGATTAGCCTCAGGGTGAGGGCAGTGGCGGCCATCTTAAATGAATAGTGAGATTGCAGTTTTATGCAGACTGGTTGCTAAGGGCTGAATCTTATTAAATATGGGGTAAGTCAGTCTAATAGTAACTGATTCTGGAATATCGTGTTATTAGTAACTACATATATGAAAATTGAAATTTGGGTCTAAATGTGACAGTTATCCTTTAATAAATTTCAATAATTTTTCTTTTACATTTTCGGGTGACAAACAATTTTTTTCTGTCATAGACCCCTGCTCTACCAAGTAGACAGGTTAATTAATTTCAGTAATTTTTCTGTTACATTCTTGGGTTGACATTTTACAATTTTGGATGTGAATAAACCACTGGGAATGAAATTTCAGAAATTCTTCTTTAATTAATGCACGCAACCTCCTTTCATTTGCAATGAGCAGGACCGTGGTACAGTTATGCGGACACCAAATTATGCAGTGGGTCCGGATATGGGTATAGAAGTCTATAGTTTTTGTTCGTGACGCCAGCGTGCGCAGGGTACAGTCTCAGGGCCCTTTAAGGTGTTGCAATGGGGTAATGTCTCTGTGTAGTAGTAGGTATAGTGTCAACGGTGTCTCCTACCTGGGTACGGCTGGACTCCTGGATCCTGGCTCACTTGCAATAAATGAGTGTGTTGCTAGTAGGAGTAATTGAGGAACTTGGTAGCAGTAAATGAGATCCAGACTTGGAATATAATTCAACTTTTCTTTACTGGAGGCAGCATTAATCCATATGAGATACAGCAATAGTCTTGGGTGCCAGCAGATATTGGCAATGTATGGCATGGATCAATATCTCTTCTGCTCCTATCATGTGCCTGGAGAATATGGCAGGAATTACTATCTTCTGCTCTGTGTCTATCTTCTGCTGTGTATGGGACTGGCTAGCTGAGGAGGAATGGCTCTTCCTGGAGATCTGGAGGTGGTTGTTGGCTTGTCAACAAGCTGAGGCTGAAGGCTCGGACTGGGGATGAAAATATTTGGTCTAAGCCAAGACACGATCATGGGTTGGGATCCCTAGAACTGGGAACTGGGAGCTCCTACCAGCACAGCCTTCCCCTAGCCGGGGTGGCTGGCACACTAACTCTAATTTCCTTTCCTCCCCATGAGGCAGGACGTGGGAACAATCCACTCTGCTCAAAGAGGGGGGAAATAAACTGGAATTTACTAGATATGCTAAAATGAACTAAGGCCCTGGTAACACATTGCTGCCACCTGCTGGTGTACATGGAAATTACAGCAAATACATTTAACAAGGGTTTCAATGCACATTTGTGAGAATGTGATGTTAAATTACACAGGATGACAATGCAGATACACTTAACAGGGGTAAAAGAGTTTAGTAACATAACTCTGGGATGTTACACATTCAAAGCTTAAACTTTAACAAGTTGTACCACATTTGCGCTTCAATTACTTTTCCTACATTTGCGCTTTAGTAATTTGTCCCACGTTTGCGCTTCAGTAATTTGTTCCACATTTGCGCCTCAATAACTTTTCCCACATTTGCGCATCAGTAATTTGTCCCACATTTGCGCCTCAATAGCTTCTCCCACATTTCCGCTTCATCCCATTGCAGCCATTCACCTCCCTTGGATGAGGTCTCCCTTTCTGACGCTCCCTCTCTGGCGTGGAACCCTGATTCGCCGATAACCGTGATCAACATGGTAGGCTCAGAAAAAACATCGAAAGTTGATAGAGAAGAAATAGAAATGGATGGTGGATGTTACTGGGGCACCTCTACATAGGTGACAGGAACATAAATTTAAAAAAATCGTCTTACATTGTCAGGTGAAATTTTTCAAATTTTGCCGGATAGAAACCACTGCTCTGCATAGTTGACAGGGAATAAAATTTAAGAAATTCTTCATTAATTGATGCGCGCCACATCCTTTCATTTAATGCTTAAACTTTAAAAAGTTGTCCCACTTTTACGATTTAATACTTTGTCCCATATTTCCACTCTATAAATAAAAATTTGAAAAAATTAATCCTCCCTTGGATGTGGTCTCTCTTTATCACGCTCCCTCTCCGGCGTGGAACCCTTATTCGCCGATAACCGTGATCAACATGGTAGGCTTAGAAAAGAACATCAAAAGTTGATATAGAAGATATCCAAATGGATGGTGGACGTCACAGGGACATGCGATCAGGCAGAGGTTAGCTAGAGTCAGCAAAGCGGCAGCAGGGCCTCTCCTGGCTAACGTTTACAAATCAAAAATACCACAGTGACATTCCCTATAATTTTTTATTAATCATTCCAATAACAGGGCATCTTAAGAGTCCTGTATTATTACTTATCGTCACTACCTCCCCGAGTCGGGAGTGGGTAATTGCCGTGCGCCCCCTCCTTAACTTGGAAGCTTATGCTTCAATACTTTGTCCCACATTTCTGCTCGATTACATTTAATTTCATCCATTCACCTCCTTTGCATGTGGTATCCTTTTCTCAGGCTCCCTCTCCAGCCTGGAACCCTGATTCCCCACCACCCGTGATCACCATGGTAGGCGCATAAAAGAACATTGAAAGTTGATAGAGAAGATATCTAATTGGATCGTGAACATCGGGACGTGTGACATGGTGGGGCAGTAAGTGTGCACACGCCTACACGAACTGACTGACAGGGGTCAGCCCCTGCAACTTCTGGGTCTACAAATTGGGCACATGGCCTGAGCTTTCCCTTTACCCCTTGGAGGTGCTGGCCTGCCTTGCAGCCAGTGTATTGTCTGAACGTGTGTTTAGCACGACTGGAGGGGGTTATCACTGGTTATATTTCCCAATGTTTTGGGGTGTACCCTAATTTAAAAAAAATAAAAATACATTTAAAACCAAAAAGCAGTGTAGGCTACCTCCTCCTCCACCGCCGCTTCCACATCCACCGCTTCCTCAACCTACTCCTCCATATGGACCTCGTCCTCCTAGATCAAGATAATTATTTTTAATTTTTACGTATTTTATGTTATTTAAAGTCATTTCCCTATCCACATTTGTTTGCAGAGCACTTGCCATGCTCTTAACAACATTTTGATGTCATTTTCAGCCCTCTAGTCCTTTCCATGACATTTTTATAGCCATTTTAGTGCTCAAAAGTTCGAGTCCCCATTGACTTCATTGGGGTTCGGGGTCCAGTTCGGGTCGAACCTGTCGAACCTGAACATCCAGGTGCAGGGCCGGATTAAGAGCATCATGGGCCTGGTGCTGAGGATTTTGCTGGGCCTTTTTATGGAACTGCACCCAGTGTCTTAATTACATATATATTTTATCAATACCATTAAAGTATTTTGTTCCTGCAACTACCCCTTCATTTGGCTTCTATCTTGGCAACATGGAGGGGGACCACGGGAGGGGGACCCTGAGGGTGGGGCACCCTCAGGGCACTATAGTGTCAGGAAACCGCTTTGTTTTCCTGACACTATAGTGATCATTTAACATGACTATGAAGATTACTGTTTTCTAGCTGCTGTGGACTGTGGACAACAGCAGCTAGAAACAGTAATTTCCATAGAGCTGTGTTATGATTTATGGACACAGCACTCAGCATGCTTAGCCAGTCAGATAGAAGGCTGGCTAAGCATGCTGAGAGCTGTGTCTAAATAACATAACACATTAAAGGGATTCTGTCACCAGGTTTCACCCCTGTCAGCTAAAAATATGCTGATGTTCAGGGCGTCTTCACGATTCCTAATGTGGGCTTATAAATGTCATCTGTGGGCTTATTTAGCTAAAAAACAGCTTTTACTAACCTGTCAGTCAAAGAAATAAGGTGCCCAAGGGGATGTTAATGAATGCAAGGTGTCGGCCGCACCCGCCGCCGTTCATGCCCAGCGCCGCCTTTCCGGACTTCTGCGCCGCCTCCTAATCCTCTGTGCCGCCTCTCGCTCTCCCTCCCTCCCCCCTCCTCCTGCTGTAAGATCTTGCGCATACAGGGGTTGAGCGAAGTGCCGGAGCTGTAAGAAGCCAAATGGAGAAGTCTGCACGGGCGCATCAGGCAGAGCCCTGTGCGCAAGCGCGAGATCTTACAGCAGAAGGAGGGGGGAGGGAGGGAGAGCGAGAGGCGGCACAGAGGATTAGGAGGCGGTGCAGAAGTCCGGAAAGGCGGCGCTGGGCACGAACGGCGGTGGGTGCGGCGGGCATCTTGCACCCATTAACATCCCCTTGGGCACCTTATTTGTTTGACTGACAGGTTAGTAAAAGCTGTTTTTTAGCTAAATAAGCCCACAGATGACATTTATAAGCCCACATTAGGAATCGTGAAGACGCCCTGAACATCAGCATATTTTTAGCTGACAGGGGTCAAACCTGGTGACAGAATCCCTTTAAAGAAATTACTGTTTCTAGCTGCTGTGGACTAGCAGCTAGAAACAGTAATTTCTTTAATGTGTTATGTTATTTAGACTGAGCTCTCAGCATGCTTAGCCAGTCAGTAATTTCCATAGTGCTGTTATGATTTATGGACACAGCTCTCAGCATGCTTAGCCAGCCTTCTATCTGGCTGTGCTTCTTGAGAGTCACAGTCCACAGGCTCAGAAACAGCCAGATAGAAGGCTGGCTAAGCATGCTGAGAGCTGTGTCCATAAATCAGAACAGCACTATGATTGCCCTCCCTTCCAACTGGATGAGTTTATCTGATACCTGCTCCAGAAGCTCCTTCTGTCTCGCGAGCTGGTGTGGCTGAGCGCTGTGGGCCGTGTGCTGGTCGAAACTGCTGAGTAGGTTGTACACAGCGCAGCGTGCAGGAGGGATAACTGCGGGCGCACTGAGGTCATATCCGGCGGGCCGGCATTACAGGAACCGCACCAGCTGCTCTGACGTCCTGCCGCCGGATATCCTGTGACGTATATCCGGCGGCAGGACGTCAGAGCAGCTGGTGCTGTTCCTGTAATGCCGCGGCCCGCCGGATATGACCTCAGTAGTGATAGGAAGTTCGGATCTTTCAGATGAATCGGTTCATTTGAATCAGCTCATTCAAATGAACCGATTCATGAATCGGATCTTCGGTTCACTTGGTGAGTCAGACTGCTGAGCTGACTCGCAAGTGAACTGAAGACTCTAGGTGCCGGTGCGCATGCGCAGATGCTATCCATCCGATTCACTTGCTGCTGCTGACTCAGTCGGCTCTTCAGCTCTCTAATGAGTGAGTCAGGATCAGGAAGAGTGATTGATTATAGTGATAGTGAAGGGAAGCTGAGGCTGACGCCGGACAGGAGGACTCAGGACAGGAGTCAGGAGCTGTCACTGTGGTCTGCATTGTTGTCTGTTGTGCATTGTTACCCACAGGGACAACAGTCTGACACTGACAGTAGTACAACGAACCAAGTGAAGTGAAATATGAATGCACGCACAGGGAAAACTATGTGCTGAATTGATAACAGTATTACAATAACACAGTCACTGGCTGATAATAAAATAGTCCCCACAGTCCCCACTTAACGGAATCCATAAAGGAGATGTGAACCCACCCTTAGTTATATAGCTACTGAATGAGATGCCTTTAACATATTTATCTCCTGAGAAGCCAATTTGATCCTAAAGGGTTAATTCAACCTGTAATCTAAACTCTGTGTCATCTGTCACTTCTCTTATCTCTCTGCTCCTGTCAAAGGCGTACATAGAAATCACTGTGCCCCATAGCAAGAATCTAAATTGGGCCCCCATTCCCCTTTTATAGCCCCTCCCACTACCCATTCCAGGCCTCTCTCTTTGTTCCATGAACTATGTTCGCTGCTGTTTTATAATTTATGCCATCAGGGCTGGATTGGGATTACAAAACAGGCATAATAGATGCAGTGTGTACAGATGTATAGTGTATACAGCAGTGTACTGATATGTGAGGTATGAGGTATAATAGATGCAGTGTGTACAGATGTATAGTGTATACAGCAGTGTACTGATATGTGAGGTACGAGGTATAATATATGCAGTGTGTTCAGGTATATAGTATATACAGCAGTGTACTGATATATGAGGTATAAATTACAGCTCGTACCTCACATATCAATCCAATGCTGTATATACAATATACCTGTACACACCATCTATTATACCTCGTACCTAACATATCAGTACACTGCTGTATATACAATATATCTATACACACTGCATCTATTATACCTCGTACCTCACATATCAGTACACTGCTGTATATACTATATATCTGTACACACTGCATATATTATACCTTGTACCTCACATATCAGTACACTGCTGTATATACTATATATCTGTACACACTGCATATATTATACCTCGTACCTCACATATCAGTACACTGCTGTATATACAATATATCTATACACACTGCATCTATTATACCTCGTACCTAACATATCAGTACACTGCTGTATATACAATATATCTATACACACTGCATATATTATACCTTGTACCTCACATATCAGTACACTGCTGTATATATTATATATCTGTACATATTGCATCTATAATACTGTTTAATATATGCAGAGTGTGTGTGTGTGTGTGTGTGTGTGCATATATATATATATAGAGGAATAAATACACCGCAGCACGTCCATAAGGTGAAAATGTGGGATCCTTTATTCACCCAAGCAGCGACGTTTCGGTCCGCTTGCTGGGACCATTTTCAAGCAATTCATTGCTTGAAAATGGTCCCAGCAAGCGGACCGAAACGTCGCTGCTTGGGTGAATAAAGGATCCCACATTTTCACCTTATGGACGTGCTGCGGTGTATTTATTCCTCTGGTTGTTTGACACTGTGGTCGAGTGTCGATACCGCTGGCACCCAACTATTGCTACAAGGAGTGCTGCCCTGAACTCTGATCCATTCCATATATATATATATATATATATATATATATATAGATGTGAGGCATACAAGGTATAATACTGTAGATGCAGTGTTTATAGAAATATGTGGTCAGTTATGCATTATAGTCACTGTGTGTGTGAGGTACATGAGGTAGTGGTCACTGTACCTATCTGAAGTATTATACATGAGTGAGCAATGAGTAAAAACAGGGCATGGAGGGGAGGGGGGGTAAATGATGAGAAGTGGAGGACCTCCTCTTACCACTCCATTCCAGTCTGTATGGATCAATGCAGAGCTGATTGTGAACTTCAAATACTTGCTGTTAGGGGTTGAAGGACCTGTGATGATGTCATCACAGGTCCTGGCAGATGTACCTTTGAAACCTAGGAACTACACCATTTTTGGTGCAGTTCCTTTGCTAGATTCTGCAGGACCTGTGATGCTGAAGATGATGTCATCACAGGTCCTGGCAGATGCACTGTTCTAACCTGGGAACTACACTTTACACTGTGCAGTTCCCTTACAGGACCTGTGAAGTGCTTGCCTTGCCTCAGCTCTGATTGGTTGGTGGGCGGGGAGGGGAGGGGCTGGCAGAAGCAGCTTCCACTCTAGGATCATATTACGCTCCTCCCGAGTCCCGCCCTCAGGCTCCCTGCTGCCAGCGTGAGGTGAGCGTCTCTGCATTGTCTGTGCTCTATGTGACGCTGCGCTGTGTACAACAGAGGACTTTTAACCCTCCCGACGGCCTTTTGGCTGGCAGATGGGCCTATTTTATGGTAGGGGCCTGGAGCTGCAGCTCCATCAGCCCCTACGTTAATCCGGCCCTGTCCAGGTGTCCGCTCAACTCTAGTAATAAATGTTGTACTCACCTAACCACGATCCTTCAACGAGAACTGCTACCGAAAATCCTGCACAGTTAGCGTCTGGGCATAGGTGCTGCAATACAGTGCCATCATTGTGCCTCCTGTGCAGGGACAGTACATCCTATAGTTTGTCGAGGCATACTGTAGATCACATGCCTAAAGCAGCCTGTGACTTGCAAGACGCCAAGTGTTAAGGCAGGGATCTTCTGGCTCTCTACCACAGAGTTTAACTACAGTATATTGACTTAATGTAGATGCCATTACACTTGACAGGGATGCTCACCAGGGGATCACCAATTTTCCCCTGGTGGGCCCCACCATGTGAGTGTCCTCGAGGCTGCTGCCAGCAGCGACCCCCAACCCCATGAACCCCTGTTAGCTACACCTCTGCATGCCAACAATATGGTCCTTTGAAAATTAAGGGTCTGGCATGCTTGGAAAGAACTGCAACTTCAACGGCTGACACATTTGCTTAGCTCTTCATATGCTTCATAGTTGTCCCATTTTTGTAAGTGGCTGACGATACCAATATCCAGAAAAATCACACCGTGCCTACAGGTGACTAATGGAACACACCTTCCTACTGTTGATGTTATTTATTCTTGCTGGTCATTTCAGTTGTATACAAAGACATTGGTTATGATATACCCCAATTGACAAAGAGTCTTTTTTTTCTAGATAGGAAGTAAAAGCGTGAAAATAAATAATAGGGAACTGGTGTGGAGAAAATTTAGGCAAAGGACATACCATTTTTACTTGTCGTATAAAGATATATTTGCCCTTCTCTTAGTTCTACTACGGTTAAGGACTCAGTATCACAAAATCATAATGTTTTCAATAAAAGCTGGCCATCATGAGATTTGACAGGACCTGTCCATCCAAGAGCAAAGGTAAGGAAAGATACAACTGTATAGATGTCTCCTCTTGATCACCATTTCATCCATTTTGGACTAGTAATATTCTGTGTCTTGTCTTATTCACTTTTATCATGACTAAAGATAACTAAAGTTTTTTCATTTATTCAGCTCAAGAACTTTTCTGCTTGCAAATAAATGTCATTTGTGAATTCCATCTCTAAGAATCCGAGCTGATATTTGCTTTACAAAGAACTAGAGCAAGCCACTGAATAAATATCTTTCTGATGCTATCACGAATCAGTGATTTTCCACAGGGTCACATTAATCTGCAGAGGGGCAAATGTCATTCTGTACAAACATATTTGTCTCTTTAAATTACTGTTAGCCATGATCGCAAGAGAGAAAAATACTAATTAGGAATTGTCCACTGCTACCTAGAAATCTCATTAAAATGTTTCAGACTCTGAGGTGAGAGAGGAACTCACTGATGGTTGTGTGAAGGCAAAGCAGCTACCCTTAATTGGTTTAGGGATCTCTACTCTGAATGTCACCTTCACAAAAATTCTCTCATCTTTATCATATGTAGCAAGTACTTCCAATGAATTCTCAAGATTCAGTCTACGAAGCTGTAACTATTCATATTAATCCTTTCCTTGCCAATGAAAAGTTTTGAGTAGTCTTTTGCCTCGTTCATGTTGGGTAGATGGTTACAGTCTCGTATTTTGAGTCATGTGGATGTTGGTGTGCTCTGCAGGTGATTGTTATTTCTCAATTGCTAAAATAACTTAAGTGTATAGTAAACCATAAGACAGATTTCAAGTTTTCTTTCAGAACAAAAATATATTGCATATATTTATATGTCAAACCTCAACCTATACAGAATCTTCCAATACATAATATTACTTTGAAGCAATAAAGCCCACTTTGCTCAATAGTGTGGTAATTGATGAAGAGTTTTGGTGGCACTCACAGAAAACAGTTGTTTGTCTTTTAAAGTGCACCTGTTATATTGTGAAGCTTTTGACATTGTGGTGACATGACATAAGGTTTAATCATTGGGGTCTGGGTGCTGAGACACCCATTAATCACTAAAATAAAGGAGCAAAAGACACAGTAGATCATTACAGACAATAAGCAAATTAGCACTCAGCTGAGTGTCCTGCCCGTTCATTTTATGATAATGGGGGTCTCAGCAACTGGAACCCCCCACCACTGAAAAATACATATCATGTTAGTTACTATGACAGTTACACTTTAAGCGCAATCATTGAAAGCATCCATGATATTTCCCTTGTACATTGGTGCTCCCTAACAGTGGCCGTACTGAGAGAGAGCAAGGAAAGCACTAATTAGAGAAGGAGCCAAGAGGCTCATGGTCCCTCTGGAGGAGCTTCAGAGATCCACAGCTCAGGTAGGAGAATCTGTCCACCTGTCCACAGGACAACTATTAGTCATGTACTCCACACATCTAGCCTTTATGGAAGAGCGGCAAGAAGAAAGCCATTTTTTAAAGCAAGCCATAAGAAGTCCCATTTGCAGTTTGCCACAAGCCATGTAGGGGACCCAGCAAACAAAGTTGAACTTTTTTGGCTAAGTGCAAAACGCAATGTGTGGTGGAAAACCAACACTTACCATTGCCCTGAACACACCACCCCTACTGTGAAACATGGTGGTAACAGCATCATGATGTGGGGATGTTCTTCTTCAGCAGATAAAGAAAAGCAGGTCAGAGTTGTTGGGATGATGGAAGGCGATAAATACAGGGCCATCCTGGAGGAAAACCTGGTAGAGGCTGTGAGATCCCCAGAGCAGGAGAGGTTTGTAGCACCTGACAAATCTGGATAATATTTAAGGGCCATGAATTCCGCTCTACTATTTTTAAATACGGTACTTCAACTGGATAATTAAAATTAGGTTTTCTAAACCTAGCAACCATTTAGGGGGCGGAGCTAGCGCCGGAGCCGAGCGGTCATGTGAAGTGCTGCTCTCCCGTTGATTTAACCCTCTAAGCTTGTTTAAACAGCCCTACTGGTCACCAAAATGGTCAAGATAGGTGGCCAAAAGCCCTCTGATCAAGCGAGTCAAGCCTGTTCCTCCAGCCAGCCCGGAGACATGGATCGTTTTATTAAAAAAGCGGCGGCTATTGCAGTGAGCAAGGAACCTAAGATGGTGCCGGGCACTCCACGAGGCAACAACTCCAGACGAGCCAGAGAGACGGCCGACACAGGTGGGGTAAGAGATGACTCCCCTGACCCTGACAACCTCCCCATCTCCCGTTCTTACCTCAAAGAGACACTGTTAGACGCTTTGGGCCCCCTCAGCCTGGACCTCGCTTCTATCAAAGAAGATGTCCGTCACATAGGCAGACGTGTAGAAGCCCTGGAGGAGAATCAGGTGGCCATCATTACACATCAGTCGGAAGCAGCTAACAGCTTATCTGAGTGCCAGAAACACCTTAACTCCCTATACTCTGCTATTGAGGAGCCAGAGAACAGAGGCAGAAGGAATAACCTGCGTTTTCGAGGTATACCTGAGACTGTGTCCCCAGAAGATGTTCCGCATGCAGTCATTCAGATTTGTCTTCAAATCCTGGGGCCTGATTCAGTTCATGAGGTGATCATTGAGAGGGCACACAGAGCCCTTTGCCCTAAACCACAGCCCTCAGAACCCCCTCGGGACGTTATTTGCAAATTTCTGCATTTCCCTGTCAAAGAGGTCATAATGTCCGGGGCCAGACAAGCGGAACCACTGAGATGGGAAAATAATACTATTGCTGTCTTTCAAGATCTGGCACAATCTACCTTGAAGAAACGCAGATCCCTGAAACCCCTAACGGAATGGCTCCATAGGCATAACATCACTTACCGCTGGACCTTCCCGTTTGGTCTGTCGTTTCATCATGAAGGCCGTCGCACCACCATCTCCTCCTATGGCAATCTAGAAAAAGCGTTCGCTCATTTAAAAATCTCTCCTCTGGACATAGAGAATTGGGAGATAGTTCAGAATTTATAATCTCTGACGCCTTTACCTGCAGTATCCCCCTGGGAGACCCTGCGCACTCCAAGATCACAGAAGAATCTGTGGCATCTACTCCAAAGAGACTTTCATTGCCGGATAAATGAAAGCCCTTATTACCCCAGGTCCCTGACCTTTTCCAATCCAGTAGTACTGGCCCTTGAGGGTTCTATCTACCTACTTAAATGACGTTATGTCTATATCTCCCCCCACTGTTACTGTTTTCTGCACTAACCTACTTAAACAGTAATTTCACATCTGAGCTTACTTACAAGTTCTTGTTATGTTTTTTGTTATATGTTCTCATTTTTTCTCATTGTGACAGGTATATCTCATTTATGCCCAAGAAGGTGTTCTCTTATTTCGTCGATATCAGAAGTAAGATTTTTATTATACTAAACTCCCTAGCTCTCACCCCACCAGGCAGCGCCTTTCTTGGGGAAACCAGGTTGGCCTCCTTCCATACCCCCCTTCCCACATTTTATATAAGATAATGGCGGACGTTCACCTGGTTTCCTTCAATGTTAAAAGGCTAAGATCACCCTCCAAAAGATGTAGAATCTTTTCACTGCTGAGGAAAGAGAATAGCTCTGTGATTTTTCTTCAGGAAACTCATTTTAAGCATGGTCATTACCCCAATCTTTCGTACGCCAAATTTCCCTTATGGTACCATTGTGGAGCTGGTGGCGCTGCTTCAAGGGGTGTGAGTATAGGTTTCCGCAAGGATTTTCCTTTTACCTTCCATACACAAATCCTAGATCCGGATGGTAGATACCTCATTCTGAAGGGATTAATATGCCAACAAGCCTTCACTCTAGTGAACGTCTATGCCCCCAATTCCGGCCAGATAGACTGGTTCCTTTCCCTCCTGAACCTGTTAGAGGAACATAAAGAGGGCACCCTAATCCTAGGGGGCGACTTTAATCTAACACTCAATCCATTTTTAGACTCCTCCTCTAAAAAGTCCTCAGTCTCCACCAAGGGTCTCAAGGCCCTACAGGTTAAACTATTTAACTTAGGCCTAGTGGATGTTTGGAGGTGTCTACACCCAGATGAGATTGATTTTTCCTACTACTCTCAGGCCAATAACACGTAAACTAGAATTGACTATGTTTTTATCCCCAAAGAAAAATTACAGCTATGTAAATTAGCAAGGATTGGAAACATCACGGTATCCAATCACGCCCCAATAACATGCGAACTACATTTATTAACGAGCCCCCCTAGAGCCCCAAACTGGTGCTTCAACGAATCTTTACTAAGCAACAATACTCATAAGACCCAGATTGCCTCCTATCTTGAGGAATACTTTTCTCTCAACAATACCCCAGATATCTCTCCCCATACATTATGGGACGCCCATAAACCCTATATTAGGGGTAAACTCATCATCCTTTGTTCATTCCTCAAAAAAGAATCAGAGAAAAAATGAAACCACCTCCTGTCAAGGATCCACACACTTGAAAAAGTGCATAAACAATCCCATCTTGCTTTGCATCTGTCGGAACTCCGGTCCCTTAGATCAGAACTAAAGAACCTCTTGAATGAGCGTTCAGCTAAGTTTTTTCTTTCATCTCAGCAGAGGTTTTACGCCCATGGCAATAAGGCTTCCAAGTATATGATATGGAGGATAAAACAGAGGAGAGAGTCCCGATATGTCCAAAGCATCAAATCCCCACAAGTTACCTCTTTGTTTAAATCAGAAGAAATCGCTGAACAATTTAAACTCTTTTATAAGTCACTATACAATCTCCCCACCCATGAACTAAAATACTCCCCTGAGGAAAAAATACCTCACATTAAACACTTCCTAGATTCCATTACCCTCCCAGCCTTGACCCCTCCCCAAAAGGACCTCCTTTCCAAACCATTTTCGGCCCAAGAGTTAGAGGCGGCTATAAAAACAACCCCTAGAGGGAAGTGTCCAGGCCTTGAGGGCCTCCCGATACATTATTACTCCTCCTTTAAGAACATTCTTACCCCTCACCTACTCCCAATTTATAACTCTTCGCTGGATGGGACCCCTATCTCCACAGATATGACTAGAGCAACTATTACTATAATTCCCAAAGACGGAAAGGATACCACTTCCTGCTCTAACTACCGCCCCATTTCCCTACTCAATGTGGACCTAAAGCTTCTAGCTAAAATGCTCGCCCTTCGCCTGAATAACTTTCTCCCCACCTTAATCCATCCAGATCAGGTGGGCTTTGTCAAGGGATGAGAGGGCAAAGACAACACCACCAAAGTCCTAAATTCCCTTTACTACGCTTCCCACAAACTTACACCCTTGATCCTGATTGACACGGACGCTGAGAAAGCTTTTGATAGAGTTGATTGGTCTTATATCCGTTCCACTTTACAAAAATTCCAAATTCTGGACTCTTTCACTAACTCAGTCTTCTCGATGTATGCCCAATCCTCAGCGTCCGTGTCAGTTAATGGAATCCTTTCCTCTGGCTTCCCAATCAGGAACGGGACCAGACAGGGATGCCCTCTTTCCCCCCTTATCTTCGTCCTTGTTATGGAAACCCTCCTACAAGCTTTGAGACAGGAAGAAAACATTAGAGGCCTACAAGTAGAGGGATTAGAATTCAAATTGGCTGCTTTTGCAGATGATCTCCTAATAATTACGACTAACCCCTCTAAGTCTATGCCCATCATTCTCTCATTACTATTAATTGGATCCCTATCTAATTTCAAAGTTAACCCTACCAAATCCCAGGTCCTACACATGGGACTCTCCCCCAAAACCCTCACTTCCCTCAAGGCTTCAACTCCATTTAATTGGGACACTCAACAGTTAACATACTTAGGCGTAAAACTTACCCCCTTCTTATCCGATCTTTATGCTCTAAAGTATAAACCTCTACTAACATCCATTATTGCTCAGCTAGATTCATTAAACTTCCCCTTCTTATCTTGGTTTGGGAGAAAAATCTTCTTATGTCCCTAATAATGCCAAGACTCACATACTTAATGCAGACTCTCCCAATAGAACTGCCCAATTCATTTTTTAGCCTTTTGAACAAACACATCCGGAAATTCATATGGCAGAGTAGGGCTCCTCGCATCTCCTTCCTTACACTTTCCAAGCCAAAACAAGCGGGAGGAATAGGACTACCGGATCCTGAAATCTACATGAGATCCATTCTTTTATCCAGGATAGTTGATTGGATTAGGTCTCCCCCCACCAAGACATGGCTTACCCTGGAAAACTCATTTCTAAACTCATCGTTACGAGCCCTTCTATTGTCCGGTAAACCCCCTCCTAGTCTGCACCTTATTCCTAACTCTATGATTAGGAATATTTTAAAAGCTTGGAAATGGTTTTCAGCTAGAGATGGCTCCATATCCCTACCTTCCCCTTTGCTGCTTATTAGAGATATAGTCTCCCTAGCCCCTAGAGAACTTAGAGAATGCTTTCCCCTCTCCATACGATCTTCTGACACCCCCATAGGGGAGTTAATAGATTCAGATGGAACTCTACCCCCTGACCAAAAAATATGTGAGCTCCTTAAAAGAAAAAATTGTAATCCCATTCCACTGAGATTCCTTAAAACAGAAATCCTCTCTTTCCTTAAACACACCTTGCCCCAAAGAGAACTTTCCTGCTTCAAAAAACTACTGAGCACTACCCTCTATCCCTCAAAACCTATCTCTACAATATATAGGAACCTGAACTTGCCTTTATAGCAAAGACTCTTCCGATCTTTGTTGGAGATGTAATAAAGAAAAAGGCTCCTATTTCCACATCTGGTGGTCCTGCGGTGTAATCAAAGCGTGGTGGGAAGAGGTAGTGAGAGCTACAAACAAATATGTCAAACTAATATTGCCTGTACCCCAGAATTAACTCTCCTCACCTTGGGGATCCAAAAAATCTCCAAATATAAAGCATCCCTTTTCTCCCTTATGCTGGGATCCGCCAGATTACTTCTCCCAGGGTTCTGGCTTACCTCAGACACCCCAAGTCTTGAGAGTTGGTATGCTAAGATAGATCAGATATATAGACTTGAAGAAATCTCTCATTGGGAGCTGAGAACAAGGTCTGTTTTTCTTAATATCTGGAACCCCTGGAAAAAATTTAGGCACTATTCATAATACTCTCATGCAAACTGCCTTGTACTCCTAGATACTACAGAATCTTCCTTCTGTCTAGCTGTCTGTTCCGGCAGAGTTGCCCATCCAGTTTGATTTTGGTCAAAGACCAAATGTTTGAGACTCAGTGCCAAATACTAATTAATAATAGTGTACCACTGTGTTCACATGGCTATCCTGCTCATAGGCTGGATCTTATAGTCCTACCCAACCAAATTATGTCTTACATTTAGACCATTTTCTACGCCTAAAACAGCCCAGCCCGTACCCTTCCACGACCATGCCACACCCACAATTTTAGACCTGGAGTGAGTGGGGAAAAGTCACAGATAGCGGCTCAACTAACAATTTCACCACCATCTGCACCTGAAATACACCTAATTTAAGAGTATTTCAGATTAGTAAATGACCCCCTAATTATTTTATTTTTTAGAACACGCTGAACCTGCAGCCAACATTTTTTTTGAGTATTGGAAAAATAGAGGTCAAAATGCTTAAGACAAGCTCACATCTGCAACATGTAACTCCAGTAGTCTGTTCTGCAAGAGCAGCAGATTACTGAAGTCACTCTATCTGGCACACCGTCAGGAACCATCAGATCCACATTCACTATTAAGTAGTTCAGACAGGGATCAGGTGGATCTCAAGCATAAATGCTGGCATTCTTCCAGACAAATACTTTGCAGCTTTAATGCCAGAAACCTTCCAGATCCCCATTGATCTCTTTGAATCGGGATTCGGCTGTGCACCTTGGTGTCTGGCTATGCCAATTGTGATAACTCCTGCAGTCTGCTCCTCAGCCAAAACAGACTACAGGAGTTATGTGTCACAGATGTGAACCTAGCCATATCTATATTTTAGCTTCCAAACAGTCTTGTAAGATGCAGAGTTACAGTGGGTCAAAACAAGACTTAAAGGAGTTTTCCAGGGCAATTGTACAATTCACATGTTAAAGAAAGCAGTTTTGTACAGTACTTACACTACAGTACTTACAATCACACTTCCTGTGACCTGCCAATGTGGATGATGTCTCCTGTCTTCTGGTTTCCAGCAACATATAGGCTTCATCACTGACATCATGAACAGGCAGGAAGGCTTCTCAGATAAGCAACACTTCCCCGGAGATTGTGCAGAAACATTACATTACTGTGCACAAGTGCCAACAGGGTGCAAAACAGTTGTGACCAAAACTTTGGGGGAAGTGCTTAGAAAAAGGTACTTTGGGGAGAAATGTGACATATTAGGGATACTCTGTTCAGTCAAATGAAATATTAATTTAAGCACCAAAAAAATCCTTTAAGTATAATAAATGGTTTTGTAACAGGAAATATTAACCTCAGTTTTTTGATTTGACAAATTGGATCAAACACCAAACTTGCTGACCTCTACTGGAAAACAAGTCACATTGGGCTACTTGAGCACAGCGTATTAAACATACTTAGCTGAAAAAAAGAAAGCAGCAGAAAATAAATGAGCACTTTAGATATGAAAAATAATAATGTAAGTTTACTTTCCTCTTAAGAAGTGAGGGGTTGATATTGCGTCTGTAGAAAATTGTTTCTCGTAGTTTACATTTTAATAGACTCATATGCCAGCACTTCTTGGAAGATAAAATACAGCAGGTCTAAAAACCTAAGAGCTTCCTCTGGGCTGATGTTCAATGTCTGTGGTTTTGAAAAAGCATACTTAAATTTGAAAAATATTCTTCAATGGCTTTTCTAAAAGGAGGAAGTAATTACAGCGTTCTGTCTTCTTCAGTTGTGCCTAAAATCAAGGTTTGTTCTCAGTTTATTAAAAATGAGACCAGCTCCTTATGCAAAAGTAAAAAACAAGTATCAATCAAAATACAGTAAAAAAAATTATCTAAAATACCAGAAAGTAAATGCAGAATACATTTTTTAAAACCTCTTCATTACCGGAGTGTTAACCCCTGTTCCTTACCAAGCCAATTTTTACGTTTTAGCAATGGGCCTATCTAATTGCAAATAACTATTTAATTTCTGAGCCAAACTATATGTATTTGATATTATTTTTCATGGGATACATTACATCTCTTGTTTGTGCCATTAGATGACAGATATATTTAAAAATATATATTTATGGTAAATTGTGAAAATTATGAAACAAAATGTATATTTTCCCTTAATTATAATAATTTTTCTGTTACAAAAGATTTTAAACCGAGACATTTCTAAAACTGTTACCATATGTTTGTACTATGAAAATTGATGCTATTTGTATAATTTATCTACTGGCTGGGACCACTGCAAGACTTCAATAGACTAGACTGCATTTTGGATTTGGGTGACCTATTTTTCTATTGCTGGTTCTATGGCACCATACTGCCAGTACAAATGTTGTATAGCAACAAAACTTTAGAAACTACTTCAAACTGACTTTATGTTGACCCCCTAAGATATGATGAAATTTGGACATTTTAAGCTTTCGGGTTTTTACTTTTGCATTTTTTTTATAAATGAAAAGAATGTGTGCTTTTGTATATTTTACTAACTTTATTTACATTTGACCTGCTAACACGAGTTGAGACGCAATAATCTGAATATTTACAATTGGTCACTGAGACCATTAGTTGTCTCTGGGTTGACACGTTTTACTGAATTACTAGTACTAAAAATTAACATTTATTGCTTGTCCTTAAAATTATCTAGAACTGACATGGTTAAAATTATCAGCTGTGCCTGCCCTATTACTGATAGTAATTTTATAGTTTGGATATTATTGTGAAACCACTAGGGGGCCAAACTTCACTTATAATCCCTAGCTATCTCCACTACCTCCACGCAGCAACTTCCGTGCTCTATTTGGTGCACACTGTTTGTTTCACAGTGCGCTACCTATTGATAGCGAGTGCCCTCCTGTGTTAACTTTACTTGCTTGTAAATGTATCAGACCTCCTTACATGGCATGGTACTAGCTGGCTAAAACCTAACATATCACTCTCTGCCCCCGACATGTTTCGCCAAACACTTGGCGTCTTCAGGGGTATGGGCAGTGAATGTGTTGGGGGCGGGACCAGGCTTTTAAAACCTTCCTGCACGCTTCACAACTACGCTGGCTAATGTGTAACTCTTTTACTATTTGGTACGGCATTCGGCCAATCCGTATTTGCATTTCATGGAGCGCTTACTGATTAGGTCCTCCCACTTATTTCTCCACCAATGAGTATTTAGCTGCGCTGTACATCCTTGCGCTCAGACTTAGTGCTGATCGCAATTATCTTCTATAATTGCGCATGCCTGGGCACTTAGTAATTGATTCCAGTCTCTCACGATGTTAGTGCGCATGCGTCCAGACTTAGTGCTGATCGCACATATCGTCTGTTATTGCGCATGCCTGGGTACTTGGTTGCTGATTATACTATCTCCTGATGTTGATGCGCATGCTTCAGGTCTTAGATTAATTTCCCCATTATTATCCACAGCGCGTACTAGTTCTTTCACTTATATGCCGGCTGGGTTCCTCTCATCAGCGCGCATGTCTGAATAGTTAGTATTATTCTTCTTCTTGATACCACGGTTTCAAGGTTTACTGCGCCTGCTCACAATAATAGAGCAGGCCAGTATGATATACTACTGTGCATGTGCTGGGACTTCATCGCTGGGGGATCAGCCATGGTTACTGCTATCCATGACAGAGCTATTGACCTAATGGGTACTTAATTACAAAACTATGCCTTCTATCTTCTGGCGACCTGATTGAATGACCCCCTCCTATGCGCATTTGGGAGATCCGATCCTTGCGGATTATGCTGCTAATGGTAGATTGGTACTGAATATTCTCTATCATTTAGCTGCCCAGTCCCATAGGCTTATTAGGGCCTGGATGCATATCTTTTCTGCGTCCCTTATCTATATATTTGCTCAACGTACATAGGGTGCCCCGATGTTCTTAATAGTGTGCACTTACTTAGTTGGTATAGCTATAGGGTCCTTCTACTTATTGTATCTTGCATCCCATATCTTAACCCTAATGGAGATAGGTTAAATCTTATTTTTCTGCTCCTATCTTTGACGCTTTATCTGGGTAATAACCTGCATCTCCTACTCTGCATAAATCCATGCTCTCTTTTATGTTTTTCAGGTACCGTCAAGCGCCCAATCTCGCTATATCTCACCTATGGCCCACCAGGTATGTATATTTTTCCTATATTTTATTTTGCTTTATACCATAGTGTGTTTTTTTATTTATAGATTTTTAGGGATTTTTGGGGGGAGGAATCCCTCTTACATCATATAGTTTCATTTGCAGTATCGAGATACATCTTTTCTTAGTTATATTGCAGGTTTTACGGGATTGGTAACCTGCCCCTCTATTCGTCATCATGTGGTTCTAAAAATAGTTTATCTCTTAAGTATTTTATCGTTTTTAGAAATTATTGGATTATTGGATTATCTCTCTCAAAGAAACGAGGCATAAGTAAATCCCTCATTCAGACCGTGCAGGGCTAGGCTACCCAGGCGATATATCCACCGGGTTTCCTCCTGTTGTAGCCTCTTGTCCAGGTTACCCATTCTTGGGCCTAGCTTAAGTTTTTGAATACCCCATACTTTTAGGCTCTGAATGTTTCCATTATGTTTATTTTGCACATGTCTTGAAAGGGGTGTATCACTCATGGTTATTAATAGTGCTGAGGTGTTTAGAGATGCGCCTTCTAAGTTCTTGTGTGGTTTTTCCCACATATATTTTCAGACATTCACATTGTATGGCATATATTACTCCCATACATTTACAGTTTATATATTCATTGATCTGGTACTTTTTATTGTCAACTGGATTTAAAAATTTCTTTTTTGGTATCATTTTTCCGCAGAAACTGCAATCGCCACATGGGTATGATCCCATCGTTCGGAGCCAGGTAGATTTCTCTTGTTTTTTGCCCTGGGTAAAGTGGCTATGCACAAATTTTTCTTTTATATTCTGCCCCCTCCTATATGTGATAGCTGGTCTAGGGGTAATGATCTCTTTTAGCTCATCATCTGAGAGTAGTATATGCCAATGTCGTCCTAAAATATTGCGTATCTTTTCGTTTTGTCCATCGTAGTTGCCTATGCATCGTACTACTTCCTTATTTTGATTTTCAGGTAGTTTACTACTACAAAGTAAGGTGGTTCTGTCGCTTTTTTTGGCCCTATTATATGCATAATGCAAAGTTTTTTTCGGATATCCTCTTAGCAGAAATCTATCATATAGGAGCCTACACTCTTCCTCAAACCCTTCAGTTGTGGAACAATTCCGTTTTGCCCGAAGGTACTGCCCAATTGGAATTCCTTTTTTAAGGGTGGTAGGATGCCAATGTAATAGGCTGTTTGTAGAGGTAGGCTTCCTATATATTGTGGTTTTAACGTTGCCGTCATCCTCCAGGGTAATCATAAGGTCTTAAAAATGAATGGTTCTCTTGTCTATCTCAGCGGTAAACTTAAGGCCTAGTGAATTATCATTAAGTTTCTTGACAAACTCAAGAAAGTGTGTGCTAGTGCTATCCCATAGTATTAAAATGTCGTCTATGAAACGACCCCAGTATAGTATGTGATTTGTGAAGTGGTGATTATCTTCTGTGAAAACTGTGCGTTCCTCCCACCACCCTAAAAATAAATTTGCAAAGCTAGGTGCACAAATCGTCCCCATAGCTGTCCGAGTGATCTGTAAATAAAACTTACCATTAAATATAAAGTAATTATGTGTTAACAAAAATTGTAATAGTGATAAAACAAAATTATTGTGCTCTTGATACTGTGTGCCTTTAGTGTTTAAATAATATCTAATTGCTTCTAGGCCCAGATCATGTTGAATGCTGGTGTAGAGAGCCTCTACATCCAGACTCGCTATCAAGGTGGTTTTGTTGACCTGGATACTCTGGAGCTTGGTCAGCGTGTCCTTAGTATCTTTAAGGTAAGAGGACAAACTGGGTACAAAGGGGGATATCATCTGGTCCACATAGCTGCTGATCCCCTCACACAGACTTTGGTTGCCCGACACTATTGGCCTCCCTGGTATAGGGTCACGTTCTTTATGCACTTTAGGGATAGCATAGAAAGTAGCTATGGTTGGATGGGGGTTGTAGAGAACTTTCAGTTCTTCTTTGGTGATGAGATTTTTCTCTTTCGCTTGATCTAGAATGGCTTTCAGGTCTTGTTTGAATTTCTCTGTGGGATTTTCTTTCAGTAATCGATATGTATTAATATCCTCTAAGAGAGTCTGGGACAGAAATGTCTGGATATCATTAATTTATTTTTCAAGTTGTATAGCGACTTTACTCAATGTCTTTTTTTCGTACTCTAACAGGTATGCCTGCATACCCAGGGAGCTCTCAGTCAACAGGGCTTCCCAACCTTTCAGGAACTCTGGATCGTCTTGGTGGGAATTGGGTCTAATATTAATCCTGATGCCTCTGTATACAATGTTTTGTTGCAGGTAAGTCTCCAGACTAGTTACTTCCCAGATAGACCTAATGTATTGCTTGTATGTTTTATTTAATTCCTTAAACGCGAAATTTATAGCCAATACATTCACTGGAAGATTTTGTGTAGAAAATACTCTGCTTGCTTCAGATAGACTGATGTGGTGGGTTGATTGGATAGAAAGCTAGCCATCCTCTCTCTCAGCTGGCCCTCTGCACTATTAACAAGATTCCTATTATTTTGGGGTCACTGATTAGGGGTTTTCCCCCACTTAGTTGCACTAACTTTATTTACATTTGACCCACTAACTCGTGTTGAGACGCAATAATCTGAATATTTACAATTGGTCACTGAGACCATTAGTTGTCTCTGGGTTGACACGTGTTACTGAATTACTAGTACTAAAAATTAACATTTATTGCTTGTCCTTAAAATTATCTAGAACTGACATGGTTAAAATTATCTGCTGTGCCTTTGTATATTTTACACACAAAAAAAACTGCCATACTAAATTTGGTTAAAATAAATACCTATATTTTTTATGAAAGCAAAGTTTACACACAAAAAGTTGTCTATGCAGTTGCTAAAACTAATACATTGTTTTAATAATGTAAAGGATTGAACTGGCACTCATATATGGAATATGAACATGGTTTAATAAAGTAGGAATAATATCACCTGTCACATATATATCTTCAATAAAATTCAATATCAATAAAATAATAACAAAACCAATAAGTTAAAATATATGTATCAATTCAATGGTACAGAAGCCGGCAGCACCAAATGTCCATGGGCCTATTGTGGTCCTAGGTGGAATGGTATAGACAATAGTGCTGTCGAATGGTATAGACAATAGTGCTGTCGGTCTCTGCAGCTGCAAATGGTAATTTCCTTGTGCATAAAAGATTTCATATACAATCAAATGGATTCCATAGGTATCCTATATATTAGGAATGTCCCGCATTAACAGAATAAAATGTCCCGCATCAACAGAAAAAAATGCTTTCAGTAGACTGATATTTTCTATAAGGCAACTTTCAGTAGAAATATATCTATATCCACTCTGGCTGTTGCGCTGTTGCAAGCAGATGCCTGTAGGCAATATTTCCAATAGGTCGATGTTTGCACTGTCACAACTTTCAGAACAAGATGGTATGTCTGTATTTGCAATATATACTGTTGTGAGCTGATGGTCTTTTATTTGGAAATGTCGGCCCCGTAAGTCCGTAGTAAAAGAATATCAGCTGAATCGCAGTTAATTAGTTGCGCACAAAATATGTTGCCATATAGATGCTGGTTAATGGCTCCATTCGTTCATTATGTAGCCGCAACTAAAATTGCCCAAGTCCGTTTTGCTTTTTATAGAGGAATA
This sequence comes from Bufo bufo, assembly GCF_905171765.1. Classification (NCBI taxonomy): domain Eukaryota; kingdom Metazoa; phylum Chordata; class Amphibia; order Anura; family Bufonidae; genus Bufo; species Bufo bufo. The sequence continues at coordinate 61,720,745 of NC_053389.1, forward strand.
TCTCCTATGTAGTTTCCCACAGGTGTGGGCTTACCTCCCTCTGCGCTCGGTGGGACTATGGTAATAGTCTTTTGTTCCGCTTAGAATGCCGGCGTCCCGGCTGCAGTGTTAGCGTCCCTCGTGTCTCTCACCGCTACTCCTCACGTGATGTTCTTGTGTGAGGTAGGCGGCCAATTGTTTCCGAGCGCTGACGGAGTGATACACCTGATTCTCTTCCGGTATATATCAATGGGATCCTTCCCTTAATAAAAAGTGCACTTTTATTCCAAATAGGATTCGGGGTGTCTAGTCCAGGAGTGTTGCCAAGATTCTCACCAAACGCGTTTCGGGGAGACGCTGTCCCCTTCCTCAGTGGTACTACCCCGACTCCATTATCTGCGGATTATATACTTGTCATCGGTACTCTTGAAAATCCGTTCTGGATCCTGGTTATATCTAAAGTCCGGTCCAGACTACTAAACATACATATTTTTCCCTTGCGGTTGTTATGCGTTTTTTTATATACTCTAATGCGTTTTTTGTTTTGTATGCGCTATTTTCTATATATAGAACAGCAGGTTAGGGTACATTGTCACAATCTCATTATATTTAAATCAATACCATACAGATATATCATAAATTATAAATTGAACAATCTCCACATGACAAAGAATAACTTGCCATGTGTCAATGCATATATATACGATAATAATATTATAAAAAAAATTGTTAAAAATATAAATAACCATAGTGCAGGTCAGATGTTTATAGTGTTTTGATCACATACATCACTATAACTACATTTTAAAACATTAGATGACATCCATTATAAAAACTAATCTCTCTTTCTCCTGTTGTGGGGAGATTTTTATTCAAGTACTTCTTGTGAATATTTTGGGGATCATAGACGGTAGAATAAGGGGGCGCGCGTGTGGGTTAGAGGCGGAGTTGCAGTGCTGAGAAACAGCCTGATATGCAACTCTGCATCGACACCCAAACGCGCCACCCTATAAAAAGTCGAAAATTTCTAATTCGGCATTTAAGCCCCTTGGTAGGAGGCTACTAAATTCATATATTTTTCTAGACTCGGCTCTTGATAGTCTCTCAATCTGGTTCCCTCCTCGCCAATGTTTATCCACCTTCTCCAGTGCCATGAACGAGAGACCCCTAGGGTCCTTATTATGTACCTCTTTGAAATGTCTGGATAGTGAATGTTTTTCATAGCCTTTGGCTATGTTATTCAGATGTTCTGCTATCCTGACCTTCAGGGTTTGTTTGGTTCTTCCTATATACTGTCTCGAACATGGACACTGGATTAGGTAGATAACATTTGTGGTGTTGCACGTGAGGAATGTCTTGATAGTCATGGAGTGAGAGTTTTGTGTTGATATGACCATTGTTGTTTTTCTAGGGAATTTAGTTTTTCTACAACCCATACATTTACCGCATCTAAAAAAGCCCTTTGGTTGAAGCCAGTTAGATGTCAGGCCTCCCTTGTATTGCTCTTTCACTGATGGGGCTATTTGGATCCCCAAATTTGGGGCCCTTGAATAGGTAATCTTCGGGGTTGGGGGCAAAAGCATCCCTATTGTTTTGTCATTGTGTAGGTGATGCCAGTGGGGTTTGATGATAGATTCTATCTGTTTGGCCTGGGTATTGTATGGTAGAATAATTCAAAATTCTGGATTATCTCCATCTTTAATTTTTGATGTCTGTTCAAAAAACTCCTTCCTATCTAGGTTTCTTACTTTAATTAGGGCCTCATTAACCACTGATTCAGGATAGTTCTTTTCTCTGAATTGATTAGTCATTAAATTGGCCTCCTCCTCAAATTTATCATCTTCGGTACAGTTCCGCTTTAATCTGCGGAACTGTCCGAAGGGTACGTTCGTTAGCCACCTTGGTAGGTGGCAACTCGAGAAGGGAATATAGCCATTTCTGGCTGTGGGTTTTTGAAATGTGTTACAAACATATTTATTGTCCTTCCTTGTGATTTGGATATCCAGAAATTCTACCTTCTCCTCTCCAATATTGGAGGTGAACCTCAGGTTATTTATATTGTCATTAATTTTGACGATGAATCTATCCAAATTTTCTTGTGATCCGTTCCAAATAAAAATAATGTCATCAATGTAACGCCGCCATAGGACCAGGTCAGCCCCCAGTTCCGGGTCTATGTTGTTAACTTCCCATTGCGCCAAAAATAAATTGGCGTAACTGGGGGCAAACCTGGTACCCATGGCGGTTCCCCTTCTCTGTAAATAAAACTGATCGGAAAAATAAAAATAATTGTGATGTAAAATGTAATTAACTCCCTCCGATAAATAATCTATTTGGTCGACATTCCATGTTGTATCCTTCAACAGCTGTTCCCTCAAGGCCAAAATGCCCTGATCATGATCGATAATGGTATAGAGGGACTGGACGTCCAGGGTACCCATAATCCAATGGTCCTGCAAGTCCAGGCCCTCTAATATTTTTACAATATCAGTAGTGTCAAGTATATAGGACCTTATTTTTCTCACTTGTGGTTGCAGTAAGACATCTATATATTGTGATAGATTCACTGTTAGTGACCCAATACCCGAAATAATGGGTCGGCCCGGTGGGTCCACACTGTTTTTGTAGACCTTCGGCAGACAATAGAAAATAGGCCTCCTACCCGGTGTGTCCATAATAAAATTATATTCTTGATGTGTCAAGATTCCCATTTGTAACCCGTTTTCACAGTATAGAGAAAGAGCACTTTTGAAGTAGGATCTTTCTTTAATGGGGTATATGTTGATGGGTCTAAAAGTTGTCTGAGGCATTCTTTATTGTACTGATCTTCCCCCCAGACAAAAATTGCCCCCGCCTTATCCGCAGGACGGATAACTACTTGATGATTTTTCTGTAGTTGTTTTATAGCTCTTATTTCCCCATTGGATAAGTTGTTTCTATATCTCTTTTTTATTTTCAATTTTTCTAAATCTGCCTCCACATTTTTTTGAAATGTGGCCATCTCAGGACTAGAGTTGAGCGAACACCTGGATGTTCGGGTTCGAGAAGTTCGGCCGAACTTCCCGGAAATGTTCGGGTTCGGGATCCGAACCCGAACCGAACTTCGTCCCGAACCCGATTGAAGTCAATGGGGACCCGAACTTTTGGGCACTAAAAAGGCTGTAAAACAGCCCAGGAAAGAGCTAGAGGGCTGCAAAAGGCAGCAACATGTAGGTAAATCCCCTGCAAACAAATGTGGATAGGGAAATGAATTAAAATTAAAATTAAAAAAATAAAAATGAACCAATATCAATTGGACAGAGGTCCCATAGCAGAGAATCTGGCTTCACGTCAGCAGAGAATCAGTCTCTTCATGCCATAGCAAAGAATCTGGCTTCATGTCAGCAGAGGATCAGTCTCTTCATGCCATAGCAGAGAATCTGGCTTCATGTCAGCGCAGAATCAGTCTTCATGTCATAGCAGAGAATCAGGCTTCACGTCACCCACCACTGGAACAGGCCACTGTCACACATTTAGGCCCCGGCACCCAGGCAGAGGAGAGAGGTCCCGTAACAGAGAATCTGGCCTTATGTCAGCGCAGAATCTGTCTTCATGTCATAGCAGAGAATCAGGCTTCACGTCAGCCACCACTGGAACAGGCCACTGTCACACATTTAGGCCCAGGCACCCAGGCAGAGGAGAGAGGTCCCGTAACAGAGAATCTGGCCTTATGTCAGCGCAGAATCTGTATTCATGTCATAGCAGAGAATCAGGCTTCACGTCACCCACCACTGGAACAGGCCACTGTCACACATTTAGGCCCCGGCACCCAGACAGAGGAGAGTGGTCCCGTAACAGAGAATCTGGCCTTATGTCAGCGCAGAATCTGTCTTCATGTCATAGCAGAGAATCAGGCTTCACGTCACCCACCACTGGAACAGGCCACTGTCACACATTTAGGCCCAGGCACCCAGGCAGAGGAGAGAGGTCCCGTAACAGAGAATCTGGCCTTATGTCAGCGCAGAATCTGTATTCATGTCATAGCAGAGAATCAGGCTTCACGTCACCCACCACTGGAACAGGCCACTGTCACACATTTAGGCCCCGGCACCCAGACAGAGGAGAGCGGTCCCGTAACAGAGAATCTGGCCTTATGTCAGCGCAGAATCTGTCTTCATGTCATAGCAGAGAATCAGGCTTCACGTCAGCCACCACTGGAACAGGCCACTGTCACACATTTAGGCCCAGGCACCCAGGCAGAGGAGAGCGGTCCCGTAACAGAGAATCTGGCCTTATGTCAGCGCTAGTGTTGAGCGCGAATATTCGAATATCGAATTTTTTCCGCGAATATCGGCACTTCGCTAACTCGCGAATATTTCGAATATAGTGATATAAATTCGATATTTCGAATATTCGTTTTTTTTTTTGTTTTTTTTTTATTATTATATTTTTTTCTTTCCCACTTCCCTAAAGTTGTTCTTACCTGTCCTTTGGATTCCTGGCTTCCTGGCTGCTCCAGTCAGTGCCCGTTGCCGCTTCTGCCGACTTCCGTGCTCATGGAGCGTCCCCATCACCATGGGAACGTCTCCATATACTAGAATGTACTGTCGGATTTGAGAATTACGTGAAAAATCGCAATTCGATTATTTCAAGTTATAAAATTCGAATTTCGATTTTAACTTAGCACTGCTATATTTAATTCTAGCCTTATATGGAATATAGCAGTGCTAAGTTAAAATCGAAATTCAATTATTATAACTTGAATTAATCGAATTGCGATTTCAACTTGGACCTGGTTTACTATGGTTGGCTTGGTAGAATTAGCGAATATGACGAATGTATTCGTCATATTCCACAAAACGAATATAACAAATGTATTTGTCATATTCCACAAAACGAAGATAACGAAGTATTCTGCATCTTCGTTTTAGCTACCTATTCATCAACTTCGCTAATTCTAGCAATCATATAGGAAAGTTTACTATAGAGACAGCTAAGTTTAATTCGCTATGCGATTATATTACTTTGCTTTTTTTTATAAATAGAATAATTATAATAATTATCAGGTATTATAATTATTCTATTTATTTTTAAAAAAAAAGCAGTCATATAATCGCATTGCGAATTAAACTTAGCTGTCTCTATAGTAAACTTTCCTATATGATTGCTAGAATTAGCGAAGTTGACGAATAGGTAGCTAAAACGAAGATGCAGAATACTTCGTTATCTTCGTTTTGTGGAATATGACGAATACATTCGTTATATTCGTTTTGTGGAATATGACGAATACATTCGTCATATTCGCTAATTCTACCAAGCCAACCATAGTAAATCAGGTCCAAGTTGAAATCGCAATTCGATTAATTCAAGTTAAAATAATCTAATTTCGATTTTAACTTAGCACTGCTATATTCCATATTAGGCTAGAATTAAATATAGCAGTGCTAAGTTAAAATCGAAATTCGAATTTTATAACTTGAAATAATCGAATTGCGTTTTTTCACGTAATTCTCAAATCCGACAGTACATTCTAGTATATGGAGACGTTCCCATGGTGATGGGGACGCTCCATGAGCACGGAAGTCGGCAGAAGCGGCAACGGGCACTGACTGGAGCAGCCAGGAAGCCAGGAATCCAAAGGACAGGTAAGAACAACTTTAGGGAAGTAGGAAAGAAAAAAATATAACAATAAAAAAAAAAAATTCAAGTTATAATAATCGAATTTCGATTTTAACTTAGCACTGCTATATTCCATATTAAGCTAGAATTAACGAATATGGAATATTGCAGTGCTAAGTTAAAATCGAAATTCGATTATTATAACTTGAATTAATCGCATTGCTATTTCAATAGGAGAGTAGCCTTTAAGTTAAAAATCGCAATACGCGATTATTTAAATCGCATATTAATCGCGATAACAAGAATAATGACGAATATTCGATTTCGACGAATATAAAACGAATATTCTATCGAATATTCGCGAATTTCGTCGAAATCGAATATGGCACCTGCCGCTCATCACTAGTCAGCGCAGAATCTGTATTCATGTCATAGCAGAGAATCAGGCTTCACGTCACCCACCACTGGAACAGGCCACTGTCACACATTTAGGCCTCGGCACCCAGACAGAGGAGAGGTTCATTCAACTTTGGGTTGCCCCGCAATATAATGGTAAAATGAAATTAAAAATAGTATTGAATGAGGAAGTGCCCTGGAGTAGAATAATATATTGTTAAGGGGAGGTAGTTAATATCTAATCTGCACAAGGGATGGACAGGTCCTGTGGGATCCATGCCTGGTTCATTTTTATGAACGTCAGCTTGTCCACATTGGCTGTAGACAGGCGGCTGCGTTTGTCTGTAATGACGCCCCCTGCCGTGCTGAATACACGTTCAGACAAAACGCTGGCCGCCGGGCAGGCCAGCACCTCCAAGGCATAAAAGGCTAGCTCTGGCCACGTGGACAATTTGGAGACCCAGAAGTTGAATGGGGCCGAACCATCAGTCAGTACGTGGAGGGGTGTGCACAGGTACTGTTCCACCATGTTAGTGAAATGTTGCCTCCTGCTAACACGTTCCGTATCAGGTGGTGGTGCACTTAGCTGTGGCGTGTTGACAAAACTTTTCCACATCTCTGCCATGCTAACCCTGCCCTCAGAGGAGCTGGGCGTGACACAGCTGCGTTGGCGACCTCTTGCTCCTCCTCTGCCTTCGCCTTGGGCTTCCACTGGTTCCCCTGTGACATTTGGGAATGCTCTCAGTAGCGCGTCTACCAACGTGCGCTTGTACTCGCGCATCTTCCTATCACGCTCCAGTGTAGGAAGTAAGGTGGGCACATTGTCTTTGTACCGGGGATCCAGCATGGTGGCAACCCAGTAGTCCGCACACGTTAAAATGTGGGCAACTCTGCTGTCGTTGCGCAGGCACTGCAGCATGTAGTCGCTCATGTGTGCCAGGCTGCCCAGAGGTAAGGACAAGCTGTCCTCTGTGGGAGGTGTATCGTCATCGTCCTGTGTTTCCCCCCAGCCACGCACCAGTGATGGGCCCGAGCTGCTTTGGGTGCCACCCCGCTGTGAACATGCTTCATCCTCATCCTTCTCCACCTCCTCCTCATCCTCGTCCTCCTCGTCCTCCAGTAGTGGGCCCTGTCTGGCCACATTTGTACCTGGCCTCTGGTGTTGCAAAAAAAATCCCTCTGAGTCACTTTGAAGAGACTGGCCTGAAAGTGCTAAAAATGACCCCTCTTCCTCCTCTTCCTCCTGGGCCACCTCCTCTTCCATCATCGCACTAAGTGTTTTCTCAAGGAGACATAGAAGTGGTATTGTAACGCTGATAACGGCGTCATCGCCACTGGCCATGTTGGTGGAGTACTCGAAACAGCGCAACAGGGCACACAGGTCTCGCATGGAGGCCCAGTCATTGGTGGTGAAGTGGGTCTGATCCGCAGTGCGACTGACCCGTGCGTGCTGCAGCTGAAACTCCACTATGGCCTGCTGCTGCTCGCACAGTCTGTCCAGCATATGCAAGGTGGAGTTCCACCTGGTGGGCACGTCGCATATGAGGCGGTGAGCGGGAAGGCCGAAGTTACGCTGTAGCGCAGACAGGCGAGCAGCGGCAGGGTGTGAACGCCGGAAGCGCGAACAGACGGCCCGCACTTTATGCAGCAGCTCTGACATGTCGGGGTAGTTGCGAATGAACTTCTGCACCACCAAATTCAGCACATGCGCCAGGCAAGGGATGTGCGTCAAACCGGCTAGTCCCAGAGCTGCAACGAGATTTCGCCCATTATCGCACACCACCAGGCCGGGCTTGAGGCTCACCGGCAGCAACTACTCGTCGGTCTGTTGTTCTATACCCCGCCACAACTCCTGTGCGGTGTGGGGCCTGTCCCCCAAACATATGAGTTTCAGAATGGCCTGCTGACGTTTACCCCGGGCTGTGCTGAAGTTGGTGGTGAAGGTGTGTGGCTGACTGGATGAGCAGGTGGAAGAAGAGGAGGAGGAAGCTGAGTAGGAGGAGGAGGAGACAGGAGGCAAAGAATGTTGCCCTGCGATCCTTGGCGGCGGAAGGACGTGCGCCAAATAGCTCTCCGCCTGGGGCCCAGCCGCCACTACATTTACCCAGTGTGCAGTTAGGGAGATATACCTTCCCTGGCCGTGCTTACTGGTCCACGTATCTGTGGTTAGGTGGACCTTGCCACAGATGGCGTTGCGCAGTGCACACTTGATTTTATCGGACACTTGTTTGTGCAGGGAAGGCACGGCTCTCTTGGAGAAGTAGTGGCGGCTGGGAACAACATACTGTGGGACAGCAAGTGACATGAGCTGTTTGAAGCTGTGTGTGTCCACCAGCCTAAATGACAGCATTTCATAGGCCAGTAGTTTAGAAATGCTGGCATTCAGGGCCAGGGATCGAGGGTGGCTAGGTGAGAATTTACGCTTTCTCTCAAATGTTTGTGAGATGGAGAGCTGAACGCTGCCGTGTGACATGGTTGAGATGCTTGGTGACGCAGGTGGTGGTGTTGGTGGTACATCCCATGTTTGCTGGGCGGCAGGTGCCAACGTTCCTCCAGAGGCGGAGGAAGAGGCCGAGGCGGCGGCAGCAGCAGAAGAGGCCGAGGCGGCGGCAGCAGCAGAAGAGGCAGCAGGGGGAGCCTGAGTGACTTCCTTGTTTTTAAGGTGTTTACTCCACTGCAGTTCATGCTTTGCATGCAGTTGCCTGGTCATGCAGGTTGTGCTAAGGTTCAGAACGTTAATGCCTCGCTTCAGGCTCTGATGGCACAGCGTGCAAACCACTTGGGTCTTGTCGTCAGCACATTGTTTGAAGAAGTGCCATGCCAGGGAACTCCTTGAAGCTGCCTTTGGGGTGCTCGGTCCCAGATGGCGGCGGTCAGTAGCAGGCGGAGTCTCTTGGCGGTGGGTGTTCTGATTTTGCCCACTGCTCCCTCTTTTGCTACGCTGTTGGCTCGGTCTCACCACTGCCTCTTCCTCCGAACTGTGAAAGTCAGTGGCACGACCTTCATTCCATGTGGGGTCTAGGACCTCATCGTCCCCTGCATCGTCTTCCACCCAGTCTTGATCCCTGACCTCCTGTTCAGTCTGCACACTGCAGAAAGACGCAGCAGTTGGCACCTGTGTTTCGTCATCATCAGAGACGTGCTGAGGTGGTATTCCCATGTCCTCATCATCAGGAAAAATAAGTGGTTGTGCGTTAGTGCATTCTATCTCTTCCACCCCTGGGGAAGGGCTAGGTGGATGCCCTTGGGAAACCCTGGCAGCAGAGTCTTCAAACAGCATAAGAGACTGCTGCATAACTTGAGGCTCAGACAGTTTCCCTGATATGCATGGGGGTGATGTGACAGACCGATGGGCTTGGTTTTCATGCGCCATCTGTGCGCTTTCTGCAGAAGACTGGGTGGGAGATAATGTGAACGTGCTGGATCCACTGTCGGCCACCCAATTGACTAATGCCTGTACCTGCTCAGGCCTTACCATCCTTAGAACGGCATTGGGCCCCACCAAATATCGCTGTAAATTCTGCTGGCTCCTGGGACCTGAGGTAGTTGGTTCACTAGGATGTGTGGCTGTGGCAGAACGGCCACGTCCTCTCCCAGCACCAGAGGGTCCACTAACACCACCACGACCATGTCCACGTCCGCGTCCGCGTCCCTTATTAGATGTTTTCCTCATTGTTCCCGTTCACCACAATTTTGAGAATGGCAAATTTGGGAATGCTTTTTCAACCCAGAACAAAAAGTCTGCTTTTACGGTCACTACAAATAACTTGACCAGCTAAAACTGTGCAGATTTGGTTGAATAGAGATGTGAGACCTGTTTTTTTTTTGCGCTGTGTGACAGTTATAGGTTTAATCACAGAATGACACTTCTATCAGCACGCTAGCGTGTGTCTTAGGTTTTTCTGAATGACACTATCAATACCTTCAATGTAAGATTTTCTTTTTGGGATAGATTTCAAGTAGGCCTCAAATACCACAAACTAGTTATTTTCAGAATGGCAAATTTGGGAATGCTTTTTCAACCCAGAACAAAATGTCTGCTTTTACGGTCACTACAAATAACTTGACCAGCTAAAACTGTGCAGATTTGGTTGAATAGAGATGTGAGACCTGTTTTTTTTTGCGCTGTGTGACAGTTATAGGTTTAATCACAGAATGACACTTCTATCAGCACGCTAGCGTGTGTCTTAGGTTTTTCTGAATGACACTATCAATACCTTCAATGTAAGATTTTCTTTTTGGGATAGATTTCAAGTAGGCCTCAAAGACCACAAACTAGTTATTTTGAGAATGGCAAATTTGGGAATGCTTTTTCAACCCAGAACAAAAAGTCTGCTTTTACGGTCACTACAAATAACTTGACCAGCTAAAACTGTGCAGATTTGGTTGAATAGAGATGTGAGACCTGTTTTTTTTTGCGCTGTGTGACAGTTATAGGTTTAATCACAGAATGACACTTCTATCAGCACGCTAGCGTGTGTCTTAGGTTTTTCTGAATGACACTATCAATACCTTCAATGTAAGATTTTCTTTTTGGGATAGATTTCAAGTAGGCCTCAAATACCACAAACTAGTTATTTTGAGAATGGCAAATTTGGGAATGCTTTTTCAACCCAGAACAAAAAGTCTGCTTTTAAGGTCACTACAAATAACTTGACCAGCTAAAACTGTGCAGATTTGGTTGAATAGAGATGTGAGACCTGTTTTTTTTTTTGCGCTGTGTGACAGTTATAGGTTTAATCACAGAATGACACTTCTATTAGCACGCTAGCGTGTGTCTTAGGTTTTTCTGAATGACTCTATCAATACCTTCAATGTAAGATTTTCTATTTGGGATAGATTTCAAGTAGGCTTCAAATACCACAAACTAGTTATTTTCAGAATGGCAAATTTGGGAATGCTTTTTCAACCCAGAACAAAAAGTCTGCTTTTACGGTCACTACAAATAACTTGACCAGCTAAAACTGTGCAGATTTGGTTGAATAGAAATGTCAGGTCTATTTTTTAGGCACTGGGTGACAGGCTCAACTTGCACCTGATGTAATATATGGCCAAAAAATAACCACACTGTTGATGGTTAAATGCACTTGGGTGACACAGGCTCAGCCTGCACCAGATGTAGTATATGGCCAAAAAATAATCAGACTGTTGATGGTTAAATGCACTTGGGTGACACAGGCTCAGCCTGCACCAGATGTAGTATATGGCCAAAAAATAATCAGACTGTTGATGGTTAAATGCACTTGGGTGACACAGGCTCAGCCTGCAGCTGATGTAGGATATAGCACAAAATAACCACACTATCGATGGTTAAATACACTTGGGTGACACAGGCTCAGCTTGCAGCTGATGTAGTATATGGCCAAAAAATAATCAGACTGTTGATGGTTAAATGCACTTGGGTGACACAGGCTCAGCCTGCAGCTGATGTAGTATATGGCCAAAAAATAACCAGACTGTTGATGGTTAAATGCACTTCGGTGACACAGGCTCAGCCTGCAGCTGATGTAGGATATAGCACAAAATAACCACACTATCGATGGTTAAATACACTTGGTGATAGCTCGTGCTGGCGCACCACAAGTCACAAAATGGCCACCGATCACCCCAGAAAAAAAGTGATCTAAAAACGCTCTGGGCAGCCTCAAAAAAGTGAGCAAGTCAATAATAGCACTTCAATGATCCACAGCTGCAGATCGATCACAGAATGAAGTCTTTTGGAGGAGTTAATCTGCCTAATCTTGCCCTAACGTCGCAGCTGCAACCTCTCCCTATACTGATCATAGCAGAGTGACGTGCGGCGCTACGTGACTTCAGCTTAAATAGAGGCTGGGTCACATGGTGCACTGGCCAATCACAGCCATGCCAATAGTAGGCATGGCTGTGATGGCCTCTTGGGCCAAGTAGTATGACGCTTGTTGATTGGCTGCTTTGCAGCCTTTCAAAAAGCGCCAAGAAAGCGCCGAACACCCCGAACCCGGACTTTTACGAAAATGTTCGGGCTCGGGTCCGTGTCACGGACACCCCAAAATTCGGTACGAACCCGAACTATACAGTTCGGGTTCGCTCATCCCTACTCAGGACCAATCTCCGCTGTAGGAAATTTTTTTGATTTCCTTTTCAGTTGTGTATGAATGAATGTATCCTTGATTGGATTATCCCTAACTAGTGGATTTTTAATAAAATATTTCCTTAGGCAAATTTTACGAATAAATTTCTGGATGCCTATATAAGTGTCAAACTTATTCAGTGAAGAAGAAGGTGCAAACTTCAAACCCTTGTTTAATAGTGTAATTTGTGCATTGGTTAAATTTATTTCACTTATATTAATGATGTTGTCCATTGTTGCTAGTGGTGTTTTCTGTAGTCCCCTCTTTCTAAGTGATCTCCTTGTCTTCCTCTTTTTTGAGGATTTTCCCTGTGATGTGTCTCTAATGTATCCCTCAGACCTAGATTGGTCTGTGTCTCTGGTGTCCATATTTTGTGTCTGTCCTGATTCGGTCTTGAGTATGTCTGGTTCCTGTCTATCTGTGGTGCTCTGTATCTCAAATTGTATGGTGTCCTGTGTGTGTGTACTCAGGGCCGGATTAAGAGCATCATGGGCCTGGTGCTGAGGATTTTGCTGGGCCTTTTTATGGAACTGCACCCAGTGTCTTAATTACATATATATTTTATCAATACCATTAAAGTATTTTGTTCCTGCAACTACCCCTTCATTTGGCTTCTATCTTGGCAACATGGAGGGGGACCACGGGAGGGGGACCCTGAGGGTGGGGCACCCTCAGGGCACTATAGTGTCAGGAAACCGCTTTGTTTTCCTGACACTATAGTGATCATTTAACATGACTATGAAGATTACTGTTTTCTAGCTGCTGTGGACTGTGGACAACAGCAGCTAGAAACAGTAATTTCCATAGAGCTGTGTTATGATTTATGGACACAGCACTCAGCATGCTTAGCCAGTCAGATAGAAGGCTGGCTAAGCATGCTGAGAGCTGTGTCTAAATAACATAACACATTAAAGGGATTCTGTCACCAGGTTTCACCCCTGTCAGCTAAAAATATGCTGATGTTCAGGGCGTCTTCACGATTCCTAATGTGGGCTTATAAATGTCATCTGTGGGCTTATTTAGCTAAAAAACAGCTTTTACTAACCTGTCAGTCAAAGAAATAAGGTGCCCAAGGGGATGTTAATGAATGCAAGGTGTCGGCCGCACCCGCCGCCGTTCATGCCCAGCGCCGCCTTTCCGGACTTCTGCGCCGCCTCCTAATCCTCTGTGCCGCCTCTCGCTCTCCCTCCCTCCCCCCTCCTCCTGCTGTAAGATCTTGCGCATACAGGGGTTGAGCGAAGTGCCGGAGCTGTAAGAAGCCAAATGGAGAAGTCTGCACGGGCGCATCAGGCAGAGCCCTGTGCGCAAGCGCGAGATCTTACAGCAGAAGGAGGGGGGAGGGAGGGAGAGCGAGAGGCGGCACAGAGGATTAGGAGGCGGTGCAGAAGTCCGGAAAGGCGGCGCTGGGCACGAACGGCGGTGGGTGCGGCGGGCATCTTGCACCCATTAACATCCCCTTGGGCACCTTATTTGTTTGACTGACAGGTTAGTAAAAGCTGTTTTTTAGCTAAATAAGCCCACAGATGACATTTATAAGCCCACATTAGGAATCGTGAAGACGCCCTGAACATCAGCATATTTTTAGCTGACAGGGGTCAAACCTGGTGACAGAATCCCTTTAAAGAAATTACTGTTTCTAGCTGCTAGTCCACAGCAGCTAGAAACAGTAATTTCTTTAATGTGTTATGTTATTTAGACTGAGCTCTCAGCATGCTTAGCCAGTCAGTAATTTCCATAGTGCTGTTATGATTTATGGACACAGCTCTCAGCATGCTTAGCCAGCCTTCTATCTGGCTGTGCTTCTTGAGAGTCACAGTCCACAGGCTCAGAAACAGCCAGATAGAAGGCTGGCTAAGCATGCTGAGAGCTGTGTCCATAAATCAGAACAGCACTATGATTGCCCTCCCTTCCAACTGGATGAGTTTATCTGATACCTGCTCCAGAAGCTCCTTCTGTCTCGCGAGCTGGTGTGGCTGAGCGCTGTGGGCCGTGTGCTGGTCGAAACTGCTGAGTAGGTTGTACACAGCGCAGCGTGCAGGAGGGATAACTGCGGGCGCACTGAGGTCATATCCGGCGGGCCGGCATTACAGGAACCGCACCAGCTGCTCTGACGTCCTGCCGCCGGATATCCTGTGACGTATATCCGGCGGCAGGACGTCAGAGCAGCTGGTGCTGTTCCTGTAATGCCGCGGCCCGCCGGATATGACCTCAGTAGTGATAGGAAGTTCGGATCTTTCAGATGAATCGGTTCATTTGAATCAGCTCATTCAAATGAACCGATTCATGAATCGGATCTTCGGTTCACTTGGTGAGTCAGACTGCTGAGCTGACTCGCAAGTGAACTGAAGACTCTAGGTGCCGGTGCGCATGCGCAGATGCTATCCATCCGATTCACTTGCTGCTGCTGACTCAGTCGGCTCTTCAGCTCTCTAATGAGTGAGTCAGGATCAGGAAGAGTGATTGATTATAGTGATAGTGAAGGGAAGCTGAGGCTGACGCCGGACAGGAGGACTCAGGACAGGAGTCAGGAGCTGTCACTGTGGTCTGCATTGTTGTCTGTTGTGCATTGTTACCCACAGGGACAACAGTCTGACACTGACAGTAGTACAACGAACCAAGTGAAGTGAAATATGAATGCACGCACAGGGAAAACTATGTGCTGAATTGATAACAGTATTACAATAACACAGTCACTGGCTGATAATAAAATAGTCCCCACAGTCCCCACTTAACGGAATCCATAAAGGAGATGTGAACCCACCCTTAGTTATATAGCTACTGAATGAGATGCCTTTAACATATTTATCTCCTGAGAAGCCAATTTGATCCTAAAGGGTTAATTCAACCTGTAATCTAAACTCTGTGTCATCTGTCACTTCTCTTATCTCTCTGCTCCTGTCAAAGGCGTACATAGAAATCACTGTGCCCCATAGCAAGAATCTAAATTGGGCCCCCATTCCCCTTTTATAGCCCCTCCCACTACCCATTCCAGGCCTCTCTCTTTGTTCCATGAACTATGTTCGCTGCTGTTTTATAATTTATGCCATCAGGGCTGGATTGGGATTACAAAACAGGCATAATAGATGCAGTGTGTACAGATGTATAGTGTATACAGCAGTGTACTGATATGTGAGGTACGAGGTATAATATATGCAGTGTGTTCAGGTATATAGTATATACAGCAGTGTACTGATATATGAGGTATAAATTACAGCTCGTACCTCACATATCAATCCAATGCTGTATATACAATATACCTGTACACACCATCTATTATACCTCGTACCTAACATATCAGTACACTGCTGTATATACAATATATCTATACACACTGCATCTATTATACCTCGTACCTCACATATCAGTACACTGCTGTATATACTATATATCTGTACACACTGCATATATTATACCTTGTACCTCACATATCAGTACACTGCTGTATATACTATATATCTGTACACACTGCATATATTATACCTCGTACCTCACATATCAGTACACTGCTGTATATACAATATATCTATACACACTGCATCTATTATACCTCGTACCTAACATATCAGTACACTGCTGTATATACAATATATCTATACACACTGCATATATTATACCTTGTACCTCACATATCAGTACACTGCTGTATATATTATATATCTGTACATATTGCATCTATAATACTGTTTAATATATGCAGAGTGTGTGTGTGTGTGTGTGTGTGTGCATATATATATATATAGAGGAATAAATACACCGCAGCACGTCCATAAGGTGAAAATGTGGGATCCTTTATTCACCCAAGCAGCGACGTTTCGGTCCGCTTGCTGGGACCATTTTCAAGCAATGAATTGCTTGAAAATGGTCCCAGCAAGCGGACCGAAACGTCGCTGCTTGGGTGAATAAAGGATCCCACATTTTCACCTTATGGACGTGCTGCGGTGTATTTATTCCTCTGGTTGTTTGACACTGTGGTCGAGTGTCGATACCGCTGGCACCCAACTATTGCTACAAGGAGTGCTGCCCTGAACTCTGATCCATTCCATATATATATATATATATATATATATATATATATATAGATGTGAGGCATACAAGGTATAATACTGTAGATGCAGTGTTTATAGAAATATGTGGTCAGTTATGCATTATAGTCACTGTGTGTGTGAGGTACATGAGGTAGTGGTCACTGTACCTATCTGAAGTATTATACATGAGTGAGCAATGAGTAAAAACAGGGCATGGAGGTGGAGGGGGGGTAAATGATGAGAAGTGGAGGACCTCCTCTTACCACTCCATTCCAGTCTGTATGGATCAATGCAGAGCTGATTGTGAACTTCAAATACTTGCTGTTAGGGGTTGAAGGACCTGTGATGATGTCATCACAGGTCCTGGCAGATGTACCTTTGAAACCTAGGAACTACACCATTTTTGGTGCAGTTCCTTTGCTAGATTCTGCAGGACCTGTGATGCTGAAGATGATGTCATCACAGGTCCTGGCAGATGCACTGTTCTAACCTGGGAACTACACTTTACACTGTGCAGTTCCCTTACAGGACCTGTGAAGTGCTTGCCTTGCCTCAGCTCTGATTGGTTGGTGGGCGGGGAGGGGAGGGGCTGGCAGAAGCAGCTTCCACTCTAGGATCATATTACGCTCCTCCCGAGTCCCGCCCTCAGGCTCCCTGCTGCCAGCGTGAGGTGAGCGTCTCTGCATTGTCTGTGCTCTATGTGACGCTGCGCTGTGTACAACAGAGGACTTTTAACCCTCCCGACGGCCTTTTGGCTGGCAGATGGGCCTATTTTATGGTAGGGGCCTGGAGCTGCAGCTCCATCAGCCCCTACGTTAATCCGGCCCTGTGTGTACTGCTGTCCTCCTGTGCTCCTGTGCTCTGTTGTAATTCTTCTGTGTTCTGGTGATTGTGGTTGTCTCTGTTTCAGTCGCGGAGAGTGGTGGGGCGGAGTTTGATCTAAAAAAGAGTGATTGGCCAGAGTCTCATACCTATTTTGAGTTGGTATGTTGTATCTTTTTGGTTCTCTATGTTCATCATATTTAGGATGAACATAGAGAGGAATTGTTTTATTTTAGCTTTTTATGAATAAATGTGGAGGAAAAATGTGTTTCTATATGTACAGTCTGCTATACTATTGCTAAAACTAGTAACTATAGCTCTAACCTTTTATTTGTTTATGTTCTTTCACTTATTTATTTTTTTTATTCATTATCTTTAAGTTCCTTGTCTTCACACAAATTGTTCAAAATTGCCTTGTCTTCTAAAAGACATTACATACCAAACTATTGCTGTATGCAAGCACTATCTTTTCAAATGAATATATATTTTTTCAATTGTTAAAAATGGTCATGTCTTCAAAAAATTCCATTTATTAGTGCCATAACCTGGCCTCACATAAACATATAGAGGGTCATTTATTAAGACTGGCATGTTAGGCACTGGTCTTAATATCCGCTAGAGCTGGCAGTGGAGCCGCCAAAGTTATGTAGAGACGCTGGCCACTACATACATTTGGTGAATCCACCACCAGTCTAAATCTACTCCAGCTTCCTTGCTTAAATTTAGACCATTTTCCATGCCTAAAACAGGCATAGAAAATTATAAAGTCGGACCCCTTTCCCACCCAGGCCTTGCTCCCTTTTTTAGTCCTTGAGTGAGCTCAAACAGTGGTAGCTTATTGGGGATGTGTTTCACGTACTCAGGCCCTTGAAAGAGGCCACCAGAATTGTTAGTAATGAAAACAGCAGCATTTAAACCATGTTATCAGTTTGATAAGAATTTAGGTATAATGAGTATTTATGAGCTGTCTGGAGTTCAGAGATAAGGGTTATACATCCAGCCATCAGAGCAACAACTTGACAGGGTCAGTGTGAAACTGAAAGCAAGATACTCTGCAAATATACTAAAACATAACCCTGTAGAACACAAACTGTTGACAAATTTTAACTCAAAAATTTATTTTAGTCCAAAATGAGTAAAATACAATCATAATATATATATATATATATATATATATATATATATATATATATATATATATATATATAGGAAATGGACAGCACTTACAATAGAAAAATCATGATTTATTCAGCCACAGTGGCACAGTGAGGCAACGTTTCGGCTCGAACACAGAGCCTTTCTCAAGCATAAACCATAAGTGTAATACAAGGTATAAATAGGCAAACATGATTAGGGGGTGGAATAATCAATCAGCATAATCATTACAGTAAAAATATATAAAAAAGTTAATACAATGTGATGTAACATGATACAGTGTATAGCAGTAGTAATACAGTACAACACATGATTATATGTAAATTACAAAAATTGATAATAAAGTGCAAACAATGAATAAAATCCATAAATTACACCAATATAAGTCAGCTGCTGTGTATCATCATAATTAAATTAAATTAAAATAAAAACAGCAGGAGCAAAGGATAAGATCAGTAACATACCACATAGAACCATCGTACATCCACATGCGGTCAATGGCCAAACTGGGCGCCTGTCAACTAGCAATGCGCAGGCGCCAGGTTGCGTCTCAATAGTATGATGTCATGCCGTGCCAGAGGTGGACGTCTCGCACATCACCTCCCCATTCGGACGCGGCCAGACCGTAAACTCCTGACAGTGTTCCAACGCACATGCCTACATCAAACCATGTCTGGAAGCTCCATATTGGATATTGGCAAAGTAACCCCAAGTTGTGTTACTCTTATAATAACAGCTCGCAGGAAGCAAAAATAGGAGGTGGACACTCCTGTTCAAGGGGGTACACCATCCTAATAATGGGCATGCAATATGAGCCCGACTGGCACTGCCGTGCCAATCGCGCATTCAAGCGCCGCCCCATACACGCCTCCTGACACAGCCAAAGACAGGGTTCTCCTGACAACTATGGGATACATACTACAACATATAAAGATATCTATCAAGGCTCAACCTGTGCAATAGCACAAAAATAAGAAATAACCATAACATCATTATACTAGACAGGCATGGGATAACTATGTTCATCCATATAGCATGCTATTGTCTTCTCCATATTGCTCCACATCTTGTATCAAAAATTCTACAAGAGAAAGAAAATAGGATCATGAGTAAGATCTTATATAATCACTTATGTTTAACATCAATCAGCACTACAGGACAAAGACAAAACAAAAAATGCAAAAGGACATTATGGGGCAAACCAATCCCTTAAGAATATACCCCAAAATTATAATCTATATTCAGACCATTGGGTCTCAAGGTATTTAATGCATGTATCCAAAACAATTCCTTCTTTTTTAATAGCAAGATTCTGTTACCTGCACGTCTGGGTAGAGGAATGTGGTCAATTATCCAGCATTTAATTGTTTTTCTGAATGATTCATCTCTACAAAATGTTTGGGAATGGGGAAATCTTCCTAATGGCGGGTCGATGGTTGTTTAAACAGGTTTTGAGATCAGTGGATGTCTCACCTACATATAACAATTTGCAAGGGCAGCTTAAGACATAAATCACAAAGTTAGAATTGCATGTGAGGTAAAAAGAAATCGTTAATTTCTAACGATAATTAGTTTTCCCTTAGTCCTAACAGCAGCACAGATGGGGTTAACCACCCCCCATGGACTGGTAGGACCGGCGGAATTTTAATGAGCCCAAGTAATAATTAAACACTTAAACCTCCCCTATAAAGGAGGGAATCACCTCCAGCCCATTGTGTTATAGCAAGAAAAAACTAGTCTTACTAGGGTGGGAAATTTGTGTGCTGCTGTTAGGACTAAGGGAAAACAAATTATCGTTAGAAATTAACGATTCCCTTACATCCTACCAGCAGCACAGATGGGGAGATAGCAAGAAGAACCCCTAGGGAGGGCCATCATGCCTGGCAGAACTAAGAATAGTCTGCCCAAAGGCCGAGTACTCAGCTAATCTGGCATCTAGTCTATAATGGGAGATGAATGTTGATTCAGAGCTTCAGGAGGCAGATTTACAAATCATGTCGAGCAGAAGAAGACTCCTCTCGGCAACATAAGTAGCTACAGCCCTCGTAGAATGGGCTTTTACAAACCCCGGAGGGTCTAGAGATTGGGAAACAAAGGATTCCCCATTAGCCTCCTTAATCCATCGACTGATGAATGGTTTAGACGCCTTACGGCCTTTAAACTTACCGGCAAACAGGATTAGAAGATTTTCATCTTTCCTGAACTCCTTGATCTATCCACATAGATCCGGAGGCATTTCAAGACATCCAAAGGATGTATAGCAGGTTCCTCGGAGGAGGTAGAAGGTCTACAAAGAACCGGGAGGGATACCTTAGGCCTAAAGTACGTGAGAAATCTTAAAAGGACCCGGTCTTGCAAAAAAATGGTATAGGGCTCGTGCGCTGATAGAGCTTGAAGCTCAGAGACCCTCTTGGCCGAAGTCACAGCAAGAAGAAAAAACAAGTTTTCATGTGACAAACTTGAAATCTACCTCCTCCAAAGGCTCCAAGCGGGGAGATGCTAACCCCCTGAGAACTACTGATAAATCCCATTGAGGGATGGGTTTCAGTACTGTAGGCTTTAATCTTTCAGCTCCTTTAAGGAACCGTTTAATGAGTGGGTCCTGCGAAAAAGACTTGTTGAAACAAGCTGAAATGTCTGAAACTTGACCCCTCAAGGTAGATGGAGCAAGAAACTGAAGGATGATGGGGAGGGGCGGATCTGCAGACGCCACCTCCTTTGAGGAACACCAAGAAGAGAATATCCTCATAATCTGTGAGTAGGCTCTCTTAGTAGAGTCTGCTCTTGAATGAGACTGCGTTCTCAGGACCAACTCTGAAAGCCCTTCTATTCTGGGAAGGGACTGATCAACCTCCAGGCTGTCAGGTTGAACCTGTGCAGATCTGGGCAGAGGTGATTGTCCCATGACACCAGGGTCTGCCGTGGGGGGAGCCTCCAATAATGTCCCCGACTCATCTGAATGAGCTGGGTAAACCAGGATCTCTTGGCCCAAAACGGTATGATGGCTATTACCGAGGCCTGATCCTGACGAATTTTCATCAATACCCTCGGTATCATGGAAAAGGGAGGGAAGATGTAAGCCAGCCTGAACCTCCAGGATATTGACAGAACATCTATCGCCATGGGGTTGTCCTCCCTGTAAAGGGAGCAAAACTTCTCCACCTTGGCGTTGAACCTTGTTGCCATAAGATCCACCTCTGGCATTCCACACTTGAGGACTATCTGCTTGAATATCTCCGGATGTAAAGCCCACTCCACTGTTGGAAGACCGCGGCTCAACTGATCCGCTATCATATTGAGGGAACCTCGAATGTGGATCGCAGATAAGTGTGAAAGGTTCAATTCTGCCCAATCCAGAATCACCCCGATCTCTGATAAGAGGGTAAGTGATCTTGTGCCTCCCTCTTTGTTGATGTAAAGTACCGCAGTCATATTGTCTGACTGGACTTTCACCGCTTTGCCCCGGATCTGAAGTGAAGGAGGGCTAGCCGGATAGCTTGAATCTCGCGGAGATTGGATGAGAGGAGCCGCTCCTGAGGAGACCAGGATCTGTGCACTGGAGAATCATCTAGATGAGCACCCATCCTACTTGGGATGCATCTGTTGTCAATATGACCCAGGTTGGCTGGGTCATAGACTTTCCGTCTAAAAGATGGCTCCACCATCTGAGGGAATGCCAAGTTTGCCAAGACAGGGAGCACAGGGACTTCAGCCCGGCGAGGCTGCCATTCCATTTGGAGAGAACCTGCGACTGCAGCGGCCGGAGGTGCCATAAAGCCCAAGGGACTGCTTACGCAGACGCTGACATGAGCCCCAACATCTTCATGAGAGTCCAAATTGGAACTCACCAAGGCACGGATAGGAATTCTGCCATGTTCTGTATTCGGGATCTTCTTTCTGGAGTCAACCGGAGAGATCTCCCAACGGAGTCAATTATGAAGCCTAAATATTTTACTGAAGTCGACGGGGTCACGTTCGACTTCTGCCAGTTGATGATCCACCGTAGTCGGAACAGAAAGGAAATCACTACATGAAGATGGTGGGTCAGGACCACAAAGGAAGAGGCTTTTAAAAGCCAATTGTCCAGATAAGGAATGATGGTCAGTCCTTGGAGTGCTAGCCGCCAACACAGAAACTACCACCTTGGTGAAAGTGTGAGGGGCAGAAGAAATGCCGAAGGGAAGGGCAACGAACTGAAGGTGTCTGGTGACATCTGACACCTGTACCGCGATCCTGAGATATTTCCTGGAAGCAGGATGAATCGGGATGTGCAAATATGCATCCTTGAGGTCCAGGGTTGCCGTCACCTCTCCAGGATTGAGAACGTGAACCACTGACCTGATGGTTTCCATACGGAACCTTACTTTCCTTACGTATCGATTTGAAGAATCTCAAATCGATAATCATCCGGAGATCCCCTGACGCCTTGGGAACCAGAAACACTTAAATCCCTAAGCCCCATTCCCCTGCCGGAACCTCCTCCAGAGCCCCCTTGTGGATGTAATCCTGAATGTAAGCCTCCAGAACCGACTGCCTTGCGGCCTGTGGAAGTTTGGTTCTGATGAACCTGTCCGGAGACAGAGAAAGAAGATTGATTGATTACCCCTCTGATATGACATTCAGGACCCAGGGATCCGACATCTCTCGGATCCAGATGTCCTTGAAGTGGGAGAGTTGACCTCCGATGGGAAGATGAGGCAGGGGAGTGGGGAAGTCTTCTGGCAGGATGGCAGGAGTCACGGGAGTCATCCAAGAGCCTTGAGGAGGCCCGTAGTCAGGAGGTGGATTTTTTATCCTTGGCTCCTTCACGAGAGCGCCTCGAACCTCTTCGCTGCGCTCCCCAGTCCCTCCGGGCTCTTGACTGCTGGTCAGACCTACCACCACGGTTTTGTCTGCCCCACCCCCGAAAGGACTGTTGTGGAAGACTCTTCCCCTTTTAATCTGACAGGTCTTCCATAATCTTATCCAACTCTGAGTCGAACAAACGGTTGGGCTCAAAGGGAAGGCTTCATGGAATTGTCAGCGAATGGGACTCTGGGATCTAGATTAAAAACCATGTGCAGCCAGAGAACGACCTGGTTCACAATGTTTCCTTAAATAGGGGAGGGAGTGGGCTCAGAGCCGAGTCCCCGCCCCCAGAGGAGAAAAAACATAACAGTAAATAAAAAGGTTTCCCCCCAGGAAGGAATACAATAAAACCTCCAACCGGAGGGAAAATCACGGATTAAATATAAAAAAAATCGCAATAAAGACGCGAAATCACGTCGCAAGGAAAAAATTCCGGAAGTGACGTCAGATTCGGCAGATGGCGGCGCTCAGATGCCGGCCGCAAGGAAAAGGACCGAGGACGCCGAAAAACTCACCGCAGCGAAGCACCACCCTTGCAAATATGTTTGCAGTTGACACAGCTGAGACATGGGAAACATCCCATGCTCCGTTGTGTCAATGTGCCCTGCACTAATCCAGAACCAGGACCAATATCAGCTCTCACCAACTGGTCGCGCAAATTCCTGGATCTCCGATAGGAGAATAAAGGGGGAGATCTGAATTCAGAAATTTTATTCAGACAACCTCCGAAAATGCCCCAATGTTTCCTGATGACACGATTAACCTCACTACTGTGCTCAGTATATCGTGAAATAAATGGAATCCTATTGTGGGGTCCCTTAACCTCTTTTCTCTTCAATGTATCCAGTCTATCAATAGCATGGACCTTATCAATTTGAGACTGCAATAACATAGGAGGATAACCCCTTTGTTTGAACTTGTCAACCATGACCTCAAGCGTATCATCAAGAACATCAGGGTTAGAAACAATCCTTTTGGCCCTCAAAAATTGAGAGAAAGGAAGATGCTTCACCATATTACGTGGGTGACCACTGTCAAAGTGCAAGAGGGCATTCTTGTCAGTCAGTTTAGTAAATAGATATGTATGTAGTTGTCCCTCATGGTATCTGACAGTGGTGTCCAAAAATTGGATCTCAGTGTCTGAATGTACCAGGGTGAATTGCAACTCCTTGTTAACACTGTTTAGATAACTAAAAATCCAACAATTCGAAGCAATCACCAGTCCAAATGAGGAAGATGTCATCGATGTATCTCCACCACCTCAGTATCTTACTGCGGTGGTGGGACACATGGACGACATCCTCCTCAAAACATCTCATGAATATATTGACATAAGTGGGGGCCACATTGGACCCCATAGCCATACCCCTTGTTTGTTTGTAAAATACATCCTGAAAAAGAAAATAATTCTGCCTCAGAATGATATTGAGGAGATCAATAATAAAATCACATGTTTGTGCAGTCAGGGATGACAAATCCAACATATGTCTAACCGCCTTGACACCAAGGTCATGGTCGATCGAGGTATATAATGATGTCACATCAAAAGATGCTAGTGTCATGCCCCACTCTGACGATGTGCGGAGGTCGGCCAGGATTGCAGCACGAGTTTAGTGTTTGTTTTGGAGCCGTGCTGGATCCGCCTCTCATCAGGTGCACTGGGTGGGGTCATTAGTTTAAAGGGCTCACCAGCCCAGTACTCTGAGCGGATTATGCAAATCATTGTGGTCTTGGAAGCTAGGAAGGAAGGTTCTCTGTCTGTTCCAGCTCAGAGAGTGTGATTTCTGGTTTAGTTATTTTGTGTCATCTTTTCCATCCTGGTTCTGTGCGAGCAGGCTGCTCCTATTTCCCCTCTTCACCATCTCAGGGAAGTTAGGGTTTTGTCAGCCCAGGCACGGGGACACCTCATACCTACCTTAAAGGTCTGTAGGTGGGCTGAGCAGTGCAGGGAAAGAGGTCAGGGATTAGCTAGGAGGTGACCCTTCCCCTGTCTCTCGCCCAGAGCCTGGTTGGTAAGTTTTCTTTGGCACGCCCGCCGTGACATTATAATCCGCCATACTGTGACTGCCATCACTCAGTTGTTTTGTGATGGCGTCAATTGATGCACTGGTTGACCGCATGCAGGGTTTATCCCTAGAGGTTGCGGATCTGCGTAGTTCGGTCACACAGTGTCAGAGGTTTCTGGCATCAGGTACAGGTCAAATTGGTGGGGAGCCTAAAGTCGCTCTTCCCGAGAAATTTACAGGGGGTACGGATGATTTTTTCCGTTTTAAAGAGTCATGTAAATTGTATTTTCGACTGCGTCCATTTTCATCAGGTAATGAAGATCAGAGGGTTGGTATCATCATGTCTCTGCTTAAAGGGGATGCGCAATCCTGGGCTTTTTCTCTGCCGCCCGGTACTCTGGCCTTCCGGTCGGTGGAGGAATTTTTCAAAGCCCTGGGATTGTTTTACGATGATCCGGATCGGGTCTCGATGGCAGAATCGATATTGCGCAACTTACTACAGGGTAAACGTACTACAGAGGTTTACTGTATAGAGTTTAGGAGATGGGCTACTGAGTCGGGGTGGAACGACCCCGCGTTACGTAATCAGTTTTGTCAGGGGTTGTCTGAAAGGTTGAAAGATGTCTTTGGCTATACGGTTGGATAGACATATCAGAGAGAGGTGTAAGGGTCCCTCCGCGCAGGGGATCCCTCCTGCGTGTGGTTTTGTCTCACCTGCTGCCCTGGGGAATATTACTTATAACTCTGGGGTAGGGGAGGAACACATGCAGTTAGGTCAGATATCTTGCCATTCTGATAGTAGAGACTTTAGGAAAGTGCACAATCTATGTTACTACTGTGGAAAGAGGGGTCATTTTATTTTTTCTTGTCCTTATACCACAGTGGAAGAGAAAAAGAAAAAAGAAAAAAAAAACTTCTCTCACACTTGGTAGTATGAATGGGGTGGTGGAGCAAGCTCCCTGCAGTTCCCGTTTTCTCCTTCCAGCCATGGTGGCGCTAGAGTCAAAAGATGTGTTTGTTGATGTATTCCTTGATTGTGGTGCTGGGGTAAACTTAATTGACTTTCTTTTCCTTCAAAACCTAGGACTAAGTACTTGCACTTTGGAGAATGAGATTCGTGTTTTTGCAATTGATCTTCCTCTCTTTCTCAAAGGAGCCTTACTCACATTGTTCATGGTATTCATTTAAGGGTGGGTGATTCACATGCTGAAATTATTTCTTGTTTTGTCATGAAGGATTTGCCAGCTCCATTAGTTTTGGGGTTGCCATGGTTGACTAGACATAACCCAATTATAGACTGTCAAGCGAGACAAATCATTGGTTGGAGTGAGTTTTGTTCGGATAATTGTCTTGGCACATCTATCTCTGGTGTGTGCATTACGACTTTACCTCAGTATCTCTCGGATTTTGCGGATGTCTTTTCGGAGGGTGGGGCTCAGGAATTGCCCCCTCATCGAGACTATGATTGTCCAATTAATCTCATTCCGGGGGCTAAGTTGCCAAAGTCTCGGCTTTACAACCTCTCTCAACCCGAAAGAGAGGTCATGCGAAAGTATGTCGCCGAAAGTTTGGCAAAGGGTCATATTAGACCATCTAAGTCTCCAGTGGCAGTAGGTTTGTTCTTTGTAAAGAAAAAGGATGGATCACTGAGACCGTGTTTGGATTTCCGGGAATTGAACCGTATTACAGTCCGGAATCCATATCCCCTTCCTTTGATCTCTGATCTTTTTGATCAGATTGTTGGAGCCAAGGTGTTCTCCAAGTTGGATTTGAGGGGGGCCTACAATCTGATCAAAATCAAGGAAGGGGATGAGTGGAAAACGGCCTTCAATACGCACGAGGGTCATTTTGAGAACCTGGTGATGCCTTTTGGGTTGACGAACGCGCCAGCAGTGTTTCAGCGATTCGTCAATGACATTTTTCATCACTTGGTGGGGAGGTTCGTGGTGGTTTACCTGGATGACATTTTGATTTATTCTCCTGATTTGAAGACACATCAGGATCATGTGAGACAGGTTTCGACGATCCTTCGGGAGAATAAGTTGTATGCCAAATTAGAGAAATGTTTGTTTGTGGTGCAAGAGCTTCCGTTCTTGGGATACATGCTTTCTGATTCCGGTTTTCGTATGGACCCCGAAAAGGTCCGGGCAGTTCTGGAGTGGGACCGACCTGAGAATCAGAAAGCTTTGATGCGGTTCTTGGGGTTTACGAATCATTATAGAAAATGTATTTTGAATTATTCTACCATAGTAAAACCTCTTACTGATATGACCAAGAAGGGCGCCGATGTCTCTGTCTGGTCAGATGAGGCATTGCAGGCCTTTTTGGCTATTAAGGAGCGTTTTGCGTCTGCTCCCATTCTGGTGCAGCCGGATGTGTCTCGACCATTCGTAGTGGAGGTTGATGCATCAGAGGTGGGGGTCGGGGCGGTGCTGTCTCAGGGTTCATCTCCTGGCAAGTGGGTCCCGTGTGCCTTCTTGTCCAAGAACCTCTCGGTTGCCGAGAGGAATTATGATGTTGGAGATAGAGAGTTGTTGGCTATCAAGTTGGCCTTTGAGGAATGGTGTCACTGGTTAGAGGGGGCGTCTCACCCCGTTATGGTGTATACTGACCATAAGAATTTGGCTTACCTGCAATCTGCCAAGCGTCTGAACCCTAGGCAGGCCAGATGGTCACTGTTTTTTACCAGGTTCAATTTTGTGTTTACCTTTCGCCCAGTGGTCAAGAATATCAAGGCAGATGCCTTGTCTCGCAGCTTTCCTGGGGGAGGTGATTCAGAAGATCCTGCTCCGATTTTGGCGGATGGGGTGGTGGTCTCTGCTCTGTACCCTGAATTGGAGATGGAGGTGTTGGGAGCCCAGGAGGGGGGTCCTGGTTCTTGTCCCCCAAGGAGGTTGTTTGTTCCTGAGGGCCTACAATACAAGGTGTTCAAGGAACATCACGATACTGTTCTCGCTGAACATCCTGGTGGTAAGTCCACCTGTGATCTAGTATCCCGGAGGTTCTGGTAGCCAGGGTTACGTAAGAGCATTGAGCATTACGTGACAGCTTGTGAAACCTGCGCTCGGTCAAAGGTTGCTCATACTCGACCGCCTGGTTCGCTTCTTCCATTGTCTATTCCGTCTCGTCCTTGGACGCATTTGTCTATGGACTTTATTACGGATCTGCCGAGTTCCTCCGGGAGAACAGTGATTTTGGTGGTAGTTGACCGTTTCAGTAAAATGGCTCACTTTACTTTATACCACTAACGAATCTGCCTAACGCTAAGACTCTTGCACAGATTTTTGTGGATAATATTGGGAAATTGCATGGTATTCCTTCAGACGTGGTCTCTGATAGGGGCACGCAGTTTGTCTCCAAGTTTTGGAGGGCGTTCTGCTCTCGGCTTGGCATTCAACTTTCATTCTCTTCGGCTTTTCATCCGCAGTCGAATGGTCAGACGGAGCATACTAATCAAAACCTGGAGACCTACTTGAGGTGCTTTGTGGCTGAGAATCAGGAGGACTGGTCCTCATTCTTGTCCTTAGCAGAATTTGCGTTGAATAACCGTAGGCAGGAGTCCACGGGTAAGTCGCCATTTTTTGGCGCATACGGTTTCCATCCTCAGTTTGGTACCTTTTCTGGGTCTGGTTCCTCTGGGATGCCAGAGGAGGAGAGATTCTCTTCTGCCTTATCCTCCATCTGGCGGAGGATTCAAGGGAATTTGGAGAGGATGGGTGAGAGGTATAAACAAATGGCTGACAGGAGACGTGTGGCTGGTCCGGACCTGTGTGTGGGTGATCTGGTGTGGTTGTCCACTAAGAATATCAAATTGAGAGTGCCATCTTGGAAACTGGGTCCTAGATTTATTGGTCCGTATAAAATTTCTGTGGTAATCAATCCTGTGGCGTTTCGGCTGGATCTTCCGCAGACTTGGAGGATCCATGAGTTGTTCCACAGGTCTTTACTAAAAAAATACGTGAGACCGGTGGAACCATCACCATTGCCTCCTCCTCCTGTTCTGGTCGAGGGAAACTTGGAGTTTGAGATCTCCAGGATTCTCGACTCGAGAGTTCTTCGGGGTTCCCTTCAGTACCTGGTGCACTGGAGGGGATACGGTCCTGAGGAGAGGATGTGGGTTCCGGCGGTGGATGTCAACGCCAGCCGACTGGTGAGGGCTTTTCATAGGTCCCATCCGGATAAGGTTGGTCCGGGGTGTCCGGAGGTCACCCGTAGAAGGGGGGGTACTGTCATGCCCCACTCAAACGATGTGCGGAGGTCGGCCAGGATTGCAGCACGAGTTTAGTGTTTGTTTTGGAGCCGTGCTGGATCCGCCTCTCATCAGGTGCACTGGGTGAGGTCATTAGTTTAAAGGGCTCACCAGCCCAGTGCTCTGAGCAGATTATACAAATCATTGTGGTCTTGGAAGCTAGGAAGGAAGGTTCTCTGTCTGTTCCAGCTCAGAGAGATAAGTGTGATTTCTGGTTTAGTTATTTTGTGTCATCTTTTCCATCCTGGTTCTGTGCGAGCAGGCTGCTCCTATTTCCCCTCTTCACCATCTCAGGAAAGTTAGGGTTTTGTCAGCCCAGGCACGGGGACACCTCATACCTACCTTAAAGGTCTGTAGGTGGGCTGAGCAGTGCAGGGAAAGAGGTCAGGGATTAGCTAGGAGGTGACCCTTCCCCTGTCTCTCGCCCAGAGCCTGGTTGGTAAGTTTTCTGTTATTCTGAGTGCACGCCCGCCATGACAGCTAGAAGTATAGAATGTGTGTCAGTAAGGTCAATATTCTCCAGTTTACATAAAAAATCTGTGGTGTCCTGAATATATGACTCTGCCCACAAGCATAATTACGTAAGATTTTATTCCAAAAAATTGAGATGTTACTAAAGATAGACTCAGAGCCCGATATAATGGGGCGACCTGGAGGGTCGATCAAAGATTTATGTACTTTTGGAAGCACATATAATACCGGTGTAACCGGATGATCAACAGTACAAAATGCAACAAGATCACTGTCAATGATGCCGGCCAGGGCTGCACTGGTTAAAAATTTATTGATCAATCTGGCGATGTCAAATTTAGGATCGGTCTGGAGTGCTAAATAAACATCAGTGTCATCAAGTTGTCGTTTGATCTCCGCAATATATTTGGAGGTGTCCAAGACAACAACTGCACCCCCTTTATCTGCGGGTTTCACAGTCAGGAGGGGATCATTTCTCAGTTGTTCAATAGCCTCAAACTCCAACCGTGTGAGATTAGGATTCTTAAATTCACTCCTACCACACAATGTTTTATAGTGTAATAGGTCAGACCTGACCGCAGTCATATAGGCATCAATGGCAGGTTCGTTAATCACAGGAGAAAAATTACTCTTGAGAGATAGACTGAGACCACCCAATGTGAGCTTACTCAATTGGGCTGTACCAGACCGTGTCTTGTTATGAAACCAGGCTTTGAGTTTAATCCTGCGAAAGAAAGCTGACAAATCAATATCTAGATCAAACCAATTGAGCAGAGTAGATGGACAAAATGTCAATCCCCTATTCAAGACTAGAGATGTCGCGAACATAAAATTTTTCGTTCGCGAACGGCGAACGCGAATTTCCGCGAACGGGCGAACCGCCATAGACTTCAATAGGCAGGCAAATTTTAAAACCCACAGGGACTCCTTCTGGCCACAATAGTGATGGAAAAGTTGTTTAAAGGGGACTAACACCCGGACTGTGGCATGCCGGAGGGGGATCCATGGCAAAAATCCCATGGAAAATTACGTAGTTGACGCAGATTCGGGTTTTAATCCATAAAGGGCATAAATACCCAGCTCCGCAGAGGCTGTCCTATCAGGGGCCGGTGTGGTGTATGGAATAGATTTTAGGAAACGGGAGATGGAAAAAGATGCTTGGTTGGTCCTCTTACTTCAAATTTGGGGCACTGTGCGTGCACCGTGCAATGTACTATGCAATCACAATATGAGTGATATGTTAAGTAGTACTATTCCTATCAGTTTAATCCCTGTTACGTCCCCTATCAGGGGACGTGTATGGAATAGAGTTTAGACAACCGCAAAGAGTTGTCAATAGTTGACACACTCAAGACATAAATTTTATTCCTCTATGCGTCAATCTTGGTGTAGTGATGACTGTGCTCCTGCGCACGTTTGGGAGATTGCAGTCGATGGCGGTTTTTCAAAGCCTATGGTCGTGCTGAGGTAGTTCAGTGACAGTTAAGTGACCCAGAAAATAATGATTCTGCAGTGTGGGCTCATTGTTGGCCTAGTAGGCTTTAATGATCACCTTAGTTGATCACAAAGAAAAAATTTTCTTTGCAAAATTATCCAGCCGATCGCTTTTGGTCTGTTCACAATGAAGCAACGACCTTATCTCATCTGGGGTGTGCCAACATTGCCATTGCCAACACACTCATAGTGGTGATCGCTTCATTGTGATACGCAAGCCCCTTCACCACAACAAGGTAACGATCACGAAGGTGAATTGACACATGCATGTGCCTTTTTTTTTGTTTTGTTTTTGCAGCCACAGTGCAGCACCAGAGGCCAGAAAAATTTGGCATGTACACATGCCTGAAAAAGTAGGTATTGTTGCAGCGGCCGGAAAAATTGATGTTTTCCAGGCAGAAAGTGCACTAAAACATTGCGGCTTGAACTCTAGTTGGTGGCGGAGAAGTCACGCAAGTCATCCGGCATGCAGAGATTAAATACAGCAGCGTGTGGACCATTTTATAGCCCAAGGCATCTCATCAGGTATTTTTTAGTCAAATGCATCCCCCACTGTCAGTCCCTTCGGGATCCATGCCTCATTCATCTTAATAAAAGTGAGGTAATCTAGACTTTTTTGACCTAGGAGACTTCTCTTCTCAGTGACAATACCTCCTGCTGCACTGAAGGTCCTTTCTGACACTTGAAGGGGGGCATCACCCTTATACGCTGTGTAAAGCATATTTTTTTACTTGTTTTGGAACTGCTGCATCCTTTCCGACTTCCGGTAATTCGGTAACATTTCAGGCACTTTCTGCTTATACCGGGGGTCTAGTAGCGTGGCCACCCAGTACAGGTCGTTCTCCTTCATCCTTTTTATACGAGGGTCCCTCAACAGGCATGACAGCATGAAAGACCCCATTTGCACAAGGTTGGATGCCGAGCTACTCATGTCCCGTTCCTCGTCCTCCCTGATCTCACTGAAGGTCTGTTCTTCCCCCCAGCCACGTACAACACCACGGGTACCAGATAGGTGACAACGAGCACCCTGGGATGCCTGCTGTGGTTGGTCTTCCTCCTCCTCAAAGCCACATTCCTCCTCTGACTCCTCTTCCTCAGACTCCTCTTCCAGCATTGCCGCAGGTCCAGCAAGCGATGCTGATAAGGCTGTTTCTGGTGGTGATGGTGACCACAACTCTTCCTCTTCCTCTTCACGCTCATCTACGGCCTGATCCAGCACTCTTCGCAGGGCACGCTCCAGGAAGAAAACAAATGGGATGATGTCGCTGATGGTGCCTTCGGTGCGACTGACTAGGTTTGTCACCTCCTCAAAAGGACGCATGAACCTACAGACATTGCGCATGAGCGTCCAGTAACGTGGCAAAAAAATACCCAGCTCCACAGAGGCTGTTCTAGCACCCCGGTCATACAAATACTTGTTGACAGCTTTTTCTTGTTGGAGCAGGCGGTCGAACATTAGGAGTGTTGATTTCCAATGTTTCGGGCTGTCGCAAATCAAGCGCCTCACTGGCATGTTTCGCCGCTGAATATCTGAAAAGTGCGCCATGGCCGTGTAGGAACGCCTGAAATAGCCACACACCTTCCTGGCCTGCTTAATGACGTCCTGTAAGCCTGGGAACTTATGCACAAAGCGTTGTACGATCAGATTCAACACATGTGCCATGCACGGCACATGTGTCAACTTGCCCAAATTCAATGGCACCAACAAATTGCTTCCGTTGTCACACACCACTTTGCTGATCTCCAGTTGGTGCGGAGTCAGCCACTGATCCACCTGTGCGTTCAGGGCGGACAGGAGTGCTGGTTCGGTGTGACTCCCTGCTTTCAGGCAAGTCAACCCCAAGACGGCGTCGTATCAAATTGGATTAGTAGAACTGCAGGTAACAGCATTCTGCTAGTCAATTGCACAAAGATATAAGCAAACACTGAAAAAAATAACTGCTTGGTGGCCATGCTTACTGCAAAATGCAGCTAGAAGCTCTTTGCACATATAATTGATCAAAAATATTTCGGGCCCATCTACCAGACGACAAGGTGGCTTCTAATCAGATGGGGCCTACTCTAACATGCCTCTCCTGGGCTTACAGCCTACAATCTGGGCAAAGTAGCACCCAGCTATATCCTACACATGCCTCTCTCAGGCTATCAGCCTGCAATATGGGCGAAGTAGAATACAGCTGTACAATCTATCTAATTAAAAGCACATGGTAAATGGGCTGGTGGTGCACGGTTCAAACTTACCACTAGGGGGCGCCACCCCCCCAATGGCAGTGACAATAGGGAAGAAAAACAAACAAACCAGCACCTCCATAATAAGTAAATATGAGAACGCAGGTGCACGCTACCTTGGCTGAAGCACAATTGGATTAGTAGAACTACAGGTAACAGCACTCTGCTAGTCATTGCACAAAGATATAAGCAAACACTGAAAAAATAACTGCTTGGTGGCCATACTTACTGCAAAATGCAGCTAGAAGCTCTTTGCGCATATAATTGACAAAAAATATTTCGGGCCCATCTACCAGACGACAAGGTGGCTTCTAATCAGATGGGGCCTACTCTAACATGCCTCTCCTGGGCTTACAGCCTACAATCTGGGCAAAGTAGCACCCAGCTATATCCTACACATGCCTCTCTCAGGCTATCAGCCTGCAATATGGGCGAAGTAGAATACAGCTGTACAATCTATCTAATTAAAAGCACATGGTAAATGGGCTGGTGGTGCACGGTTCAAACTTACCACTAGGGGGCGCCACCCCCCCAATGGCAGTGACAATAGGGAAGAAAAACAAACAAACCAGCACCTCCATAATAAGTAAATATGAGAACGCAGGTGCACGCTACCTTGGCTGAAGCACAATTGGATTAGTAGAACTACAGGTAACAGCACTCTGCTAGTCATTGCACAAAGATATAAGCAAACACTGAAAAAATAACTGCTTGGTGGCCATACTCACTGCAAAATGCAGCTAGAAGCTCTTTGCGCATATAATTGACAAAAAATATTTTGGGCTAATCTACCAGACGACAAGGTGGCTTCTAATCAGATGGGGCCTACTCTAACATGCCTCTCCTGTCGTATCCGGGATGTGGAATAGCCCTTGGGGAGCTGGGGGGGTGCAGTTGATGTGGAGAAAGATGCAGCAGCAGAAGAGGACTCAGCCGAGGAGGTTAGCGAAGAGGATGGAGTAGGAGGAGTAGAGGAGGTGGCAGCAGGCCTGCCTGCAAGTCGTGGCGGTGTCACCAACTCCTCTGCAGAGCCACGCATTCCATGCTTGGCAGCCATCAGCAGGTTTACCCAATGCGCAGTGTACGTGATATACCTGCCCGTGCTTTGCAGACCAGGCATCAGTGGTCAGATGGACCCTTGCCCCAACACTGTGTGCCAGACATGCCATGACTTCCTTTTCCACAATAGAGTACAGGTTGGGGATTGCCTTTTGTGAAAAGAAATTTCGGCCGGGTACCTTCCACTGCGGTGTCCCAATAGCTACACATTTTTTGAAGGCCTCAGACTCCACCAGCTTGTATGGTAAAAGCTGGCGGGCTAAGAGTTCCGACAAGCCAGCTGTCAGACGCCGGGCAAGGGGGTGACTCTGTGACATTGGCTTCTTACGCTCAAACATTTCCTTGACAGACACCTGACTGTGGACAGATGAGCAGGAACTGCTGTAGGCGAGAGGCGGAGTGGCGGGGAGAGGGGGCAAGGAGGACAGCAGTGGTTGATGTGGCTGAAGATGCTGGACCAGGAGGAGGATGGCGGCTTTGAGTTTGTGTGCTGCTTGTACTCATGTGTTGATCCAATAGGCTTTTGTGATTTGAGATCATGTGCCTTCGCAAAGCAGTTGTACCTAGGTGGGTGTTGGACTTCCCACGACTCCGTTTCTTTTGGCACAGGTTGCAAATGGCATCGCTGTTGTCAGAGGCAGACACACAAAAAAATGCCACACTGCTGACCTTTGCAATGACGGCATTCTGGTGGTGGCAACAGCATGCGTTGATTGGCGTGCTGTCTGGCTGACCCAGGGTGCCGATGCATGCTGTCTGACTGTGCCACTAGCTCCTTGCGACGACCTCCCCCTGCTTCCAACTCGTCTCCTCCTCCTCTCTGTCTTACCATCTGAACTTTCCCCCTGTTCTTCTTCTCTTCGAGCGGGCACCCACGTGACATCCACGGACACATCGTCATCATCAACCGCTTCACTTGTATCTGACAACTCAGCAAAGGAAGCAGCAGCGGGTACAACATCATCATTATCACACCGTACGTCCATGTGTGTAATGCTGCCTGACTGAGACATATCCCTGTTATCTACATCCTCTGGCAATAATGGTTGCGCATCACTCATTTCTTCCAACTTATGTGTAAATAACTCCTCTGACAGATCAAGTGAAGCAGCTGTGGTGCTAGTGTTGGTGGTGGTGGCAGGCAGGCGAGTGGTAACTTGAGAGGTGCCCGAAGCGGAGCTGGAGGAGGATGGTGCGTCAAGGTTCCGAGCGGAAGCTGTAGAAGATTGGGTGTTAGCCAGTCAACTATGTCCTCAGAACTTTTCGAGTTCAGGGTACGTGGCCTCTGAACACTGGGCATTGTTCTAGGGCCAAAGGGAATCACAGCACCACGACTACGACAGCCCCTGCGGGGTGGCCTGCCTCTGCCTGTCATTTTTTTTAGATTAGTTGTACTATGCGTGCAAGCTACTGTGACACCAGATATGAGTGGTGGCACTGTGCACTGGCAGTAGTTGGCACAGTACACACTGTAGGCCTAACACACACGCTTGCAGGCAGCTAACATTATAGCTGCCTGCAGTCAAAAAAGTGTTTTTTCTTTTTTAATGTAATCTACTGTGACATCAGATATGAGTGGCACTGTGCACTGGCAGTAGTTGACACAGTACACACTGTAGGCCTAACACACACGCTTACAGGCAAGTAACTGCAATTATATTACAGTCAAAAAATTATTATTATTTTTTTAAATGCAAGCTACTGTGACACCAGATATGAGTGGTGGCACTGGGCAAGTGGGCACAGTATACGCTGTGTGCCTGACACACACGCAGGCAGGCAACTGCAGTTAGATTATAGAGGGAAAAAAAAAAAAAGCAGACTGATGTACTAGCCCTAAAAAGGGGCTTTTTGGGGTGCTTTCAGGACGCTGTCCTTACAGCAGATCAGATGAGTCTTTCAGGACTGGAGTGGACACTGAATACACTGGCCTAACTATCGATTTCCCTATTAAATCAGCAGCAGCTACACTGTCCCTCCTCTCACTAAAACTGCAGCTTCCGAATGAATCTAAAAGGAATGCTGTACAGGAGGTGGGAGGGTCTGGGAGGGAGGGTATGCTGCTGATTGGCTGGAATGTGTCTGCTGACTGTGAGGTACAGGGTCAAAGTTTGCTCAATGATGACGTATAGGGGGCGGACCGAACATCGCATATGTTCGCCCGCCGCGGCGAACGCGTACAAGCGATGTTCGCTGGGAACTGTTCGCCGGCGAATAGTTCGGGACATCTCTAGTGGCCAGTAGCAGGCAAACTGTTTTGGCGATGGCTGCTCTGCTTTTGCACCCTGCTCCCGCTTTTGCTACGCTGTTGGCTCGGTCTCATCACTGCCTCTTCCTCTGAACTCTGAAAGTCAGTGGCATGATCTTCGATCCATGTGGGGTCTAGGACCTTATCGTCCCCTGCATCGTCTTCCACCCAGTCTTCCTCCCTGACCTCCTTTTCGGTCTGAACACTGCAGAAAGACGCAGCAGTTGGCACTTGTAGCGTTCACAAAGCAAAGTAAAAAGTGGTTAAGTATGTTAAAAGTAATTAACCGCCAATATAAACCCTGATGTAGGGTATTGCACTCTATTTATTTTTTTAACTCTATATGACAGCGGTATTTGTGGCCTAAATGTGACACTCTCTTATGCACGTCTTATCCCAGATGTGCAGTATATTTGAGGGTTTTTTCACCCCAGTATGCCAAAGCCGTATTTATGGCCTAAATGTGACAGTGACTTATGCACGTGTAATCACAGATGTGCAGTATATTAGAGGCTTTTTTCACCCTAACCAAAAAGCTGTATTTCTGTCCTAAATGTGACAGTGACTTATGCACGTGTAATCACAGATGTGCAGTATATTAGAGGCTTTTTTCACCCCAGTAACCAAAAAGCTGTATTTATGGCCTAAATGTGACAGTGACTTATGCACGTATAATCACAGATGTGCAGTATATTAGAGGTTTTTTTCACCCCAGTAACCAAAAAGCTGTATTTATGTCCTAAATGTGACAGTGACTTATGCATGTGTAATCACAGATGTGCAGTATATTAGAGGCTTTTTTCACCCAGTAAGCACAAAGTCGTATTTATGGCCTAAATGTGACAGTGACTTATGCATATGTAATTATAGATGTGCAGTATATTAGAGGCTTTTTTCACCCCAGTAACCAAAAAGCTGTATTTCTGTCCTAAATGTGACAGTGACTTATGCATGTGTAATCACAGATGTGCAGTATATTAGAGGCTTTTTTCACCCCAGTATGCCAAAAAGCTGTATTTCTGTCCTAAATGTGACAGTGACTTATGCATGTGTAATCACAGATGTGCAGTATATTAGAGGCTTTTTTCACCCCAGTAACCAAAAAGCTGTATTTCTGTCCTAAATGTGACAGTGACTTATGCATGTGTAATCACAGATGTGCAGTATATTAGAGGCTTTTTTCACCCCAGTAACCAAAAAGCTGTATTTCTGTCCTAAATGTGACAGTGACTTATGCATGTGTAATCACAGATGTGCAGTATATTAGAGGCTTTTTTCACCCCAGTATGCCAAAAAGCTGTATTTCTGTCCTAAATGTGACAGTGACTTATGCATGTGTAATCACAGATGTGCAGTATATTAGAGGCTTTTTTCACCCCAGTAACCAAAAAGCTGTATTTCTGTCCTAAATGTGACAGTGACTTATGCATGTGTAATCACAGATGTGCAGTATATTAGAGGCTTTTTTCACCCCAGTATGCCAAAGTCGTATTTATGGCCTAAATGTGACAGTGACTTATGCATGTGTAATCACAGATGTGCAGTATATTAGAGGCTTTTTTCACCCTAA
Source organism: Bufo bufo (assembly GCF_905171765.1). Classification (NCBI taxonomy): domain Eukaryota; kingdom Metazoa; phylum Chordata; class Amphibia; order Anura; family Bufonidae; genus Bufo; species Bufo bufo. The sequence goes on from NC_053389.1 coordinate 61,759,004, forward strand.
CCAAAAAGCAGTATTTCTGTCCTAAATGTGACAGTGACTTAAGCACGTGTAATCCCAGATGTGCAGTATATTAGAGGGGTTTTTCACACTAACCAAAAAGCTGTATTTCTGTTCTAAATGTGACAGTCACTTATGCTTTTCTAATCCCTGGACTTGCAGATAGCCTATGCTGGTGCACTATCTTTGCATAAAATGGCTGCCGATCATGTATTGTTATTGACTAACTGAAGAAAAAAAAGTTCATTTTCAGCAGTAGTTGGCTCAGGGCAGGCTTAAAAAAATTGTGTAAAAAATAGAATAGGCACTCTTATATCTGGTTCAATAGGTAGGCAATGCGATTAAAACAGTAAGATGTTGCTTGGTAAATTTATTGGTAGCAGAATATGACAATATGCAATTGATAATGAAAACCTAATACCTCAATTCTCTAAATAAATGGATAAAACACTCGTAAAATTCACATAAAACCATCCACTGTTATAGCTAGTGGAAAGTCAGAGGTCCAGTTCCAATTGGATAAGAGGGACACGATGATAGTCCACTACCCAGAGCAGCGGCTAGCAGCAAGTATACTTCCAGAGAACCGTGTGAAAAAATAAATGTTCAAAATAAATGTTCAAATGAGTAAAATTGCTTGGAAAATATTCAGAGTGACGTGTTAGAACTTGTGACTAAGTGGCCAATATATTAGGGTGACGAAGTATAATCAAACATATGGTGCAAGCACTAAAAGTGAAGTTAAATATATATATATATATATATATATAATAAATATAAATAAATAAATGTCTCTGGTAAATCAATAAAATTGCTGGCTCCCGCTAATAATAATGTTCCACAAGGATATCTCTTATCAAAATACAAAGCATGTGGTCTGGACCGCTGTTTACTCCACACAATTATACGCAATTGGAGTCTATTAGAGCAGGTAGGCTGTATCTATGAACAGCCGCAGCAATAGTATCCAATATTATGGCAGTTCAATAGAGCAATAATGTCAATGTGGCAGACAATGTATCGGAGTGCCTGGACCGCAGTCCGTATGTATCCAGCTGTATTGTATCAATCCACATATGTCGGAGCTGCTAGTTTTTACTCACATATAATCCCACCGTGGCGTCCCACGAGGTGTAAGTTCGGATACGCTTGCTTCTCTATAGCGCAACTGCGCTTAGACGCTTGTAGTGCTGTCTCTCTCCGGCTGTGAGTACGAATGCTGGTTATGACGCAATGTCAGTCCACGTCCGGTTTCCTTAGTTGGAATCAGTGTTCCACCTGTCTAGGTCGATGCTAGTACCGGAACATCAGATGCATCAGTCAATTTGAATGGATCCAAGTAGCTCCGCAGCTCAATTTTCTTTCAGAGCTGGCATCCTTAAGAAAGCGCTTTCTCAATACCGTATAGGATTATTGCCGGTGTATTGTCAGGTCCAAATGTCCTTTGCCAGACGCGTTTCATAGGCTTCCTGCCTTCTTCATCAGTGGCCACTGATGAAGAAGGCAGGAAGCCTTTGAAACGCGTCTGGCAAAGGACATTTGGACCTGACAATACACCGGCAATAATCCTATACGGTATTGAGAAAGCGCTTTCTTAAGGATGCCAGCTCTGAAAGAAAATTGAGCTGCGGAGCTACTTGGATCCATTCAAATTGACTGATGCATCTGATGTTCCGGTACTAGCATCGACCTAGACAGGTGGAACACTGATTCCAACTAAGGAAACCGGACGTGGACTGACATTGCGTCATAACCAGCATTCGTACTCACAGCCGGAGAGAGACAGCACTACAAGCGTCTAAGCGCAGTTGCGCTATAGAGAAGCAAGCGTATCCGAACTTACACCTCGTGGGACGCCACGGTGGGATTATATGTGAGTAAAAACTAGCAGCTCCGACATATGTGGATTGATACAATACAGCTGGATACATACGGACTGCGGTCCAGGCACTCCGATACATTGTCTGCCACATTGACATTATTGCTCTATTGAACTGCCATAATATTGGATACTATTGCTGCGGCTGTTCATAGATACAGCCTACCTGCTCTAATAGACTCCAATTGCGTATAATTGTGTGGAGTAAACAGCGGTCCAGACCACATGCTTTGTATTTTGATAAGAGATATCCTTGTGGAACATTATTATTAGCGGGAGCCAGCAATTTTATTGATTTACCAGAGACATTTATTTATTTATATTTATTATATATATATATATATATATATATTTAACTTCACTTTTAGTGCTTGCACCATATGTTTGATTATACTTCGTCACCCTAATATATTGGCCACTTAGTCACAAGTTCTAACACGTCACTCTGAATATTTTCCAAGCAATTTTACTCATTTGAACATTTATTTTGAACATTTATTTTTTCACACGGTTCTCTGGAAGTATACTTGCTGCTAGCCGCTGCTCTGGGTAGTGGACTATCATCGTGTCCCTCTTATCCAATTGGAACTGGACCTCTGACTTTCCACTAGCTATAACAGTGGATGGTTTTATGTGAATTTTACGAGTGTTTTATCCATTTATTTAGAGAATTGAGGTATTAGGTTTTCATTATCAATTGCATATTGTCATATTCTGCTACCAATAAATTTACCAAGCAACATCTTACTGTTTTAATCGCATTGCCTACCTATTGAACCAGATATAAGAGTGCCTATTCTATTTTTTATACAATTGTTTTTTGGTGATTGGGTACAACATCAGTTTGGTGCACCTTACCATCTTAAAATCAGAGGTGAGCCGTCCCCTATCTCTCTTAAAAAAATTGTGCACTGCACCCACAAAACACTTTTTCTGTAGATCGCTGAGTACATAAACCAGTTCTTGATCAGATTTATCCCTGATCTCTCCCTCACAGCAGCTGCAGCCTCTCCCTACACTAATCCGAGCAGAGTGACGGGGCGGCGCTACGTGACTCCAGCTTAAATAGAGGCTGGGTCATATGCTGCAGTTGGCCAATCACAGCCATGCCAATAGTAGGCATGGCTGTGATGGCCTTTTGGGGCAAGTAGTATGACGCTTGTTGATTGGCTTTTCAAAAAGCGCCATAAAAATCGCCGAACACCGAACCCGAACCCTTACGTAAATGTTCGGGTTCGGGTCTGGGTGCCGAAAACCCTAAAGTTCGGTACGAACCCGAACTTTACAGTTCGGGTTCGCTCAACTCTAGCAATGGGGCCACAGCAGGCGAACAGCGGCGCCCACTCTCTCACTATATTCTCAGTGTGAGGGGGGGTGCATTTGACCCGTACTTCCCCCGTTCCACCACTGTATTGCTGATGGGGCTTGAGAAGGTCCAGGTGCAGGGCGGGATGCGCCTTCGACATGGGATTGGCCAGCACATAAAGGCAGTGGTGTGACCCGCAGATACAGATTGTGGACCCAGGCGTTCGTCCCACTTATTACTGTGCTTGGATGCCATGTGGCAGATCATGCTGGTGGTGGTGAGGTTGCTAGTGTTCATGCCCTGGCTCATTTTCGTATGACACAAGTTGCAGACTACCATTCTTTTGTCGTCGGCACTTTCCTCAAAAAAGCACCATAGTGTGGAACATCTACCCCTTGGCAAGGGAGATTTCCGCAAGGGGTTGCTCCGTGGAACAGTTGCGGGCCTGTGTGCTGTGGCCCGCCTTCTCCCTTTTGCCACCCTACTACCTCTTCCAGCCTGTTGCGGTGCTGCAGATCCCTCCCCCTCTGTACTGCTGTCCTTGCTCGGCTTTCCACCTTCCTAGGTTGGGTCAGTGTCCTCATCGTCAACCACCTCCTCTTCCACTCTGATCATCCTCCTTATTTGTTGACCTAACCACAACCTCAGTGATTGACAACTGTGTCTCATCCTCTTCATCAACCTCTTGAGACAGTAATTGCGGTTAACTCATTGGCAACTGTGTCTCATCATCATCCACCTCATTAAACACTAATTGCCATTCCCCACCGTCATGTTCTTGTGACTGTGGATGTTTAAAAGGTTGGGAATCAGGGCACAAGATCTCATGTTCCTCTTCAAGCGTGCTTGGCGAGAGGGCCAAATCAAGTAATGGCGATGAAAAGAGGTCCTCGGAATATCCAAGTGTGGATCACTTGTTTGGCCAGCCAGACTGCAAATGGTGGGAGAAAGGAGGATCAGGGTGAGGATTGTGTTGACCAGACTCTTGGCTACTGAGACTGGACTTGGTGGAAGACAGGGTGGTGCTTAACCGACTGGAAGGATTATCTGCTGCAATCCAACCGACCACCTGGTCACACTCGTCTGACTTCAAGGGTGGTGTCCTGCGCCACCCTGCAAACTGGGACATGAAGCTAGGTATCTTGGATGATTGTTTTTCTTGTGCTCTGGCAGCAGGCACTGTTTCTCCGTGCCCAGGGCCACGGCCTCTGGGTGCACCATCAGCATAATATATACAGATAATTTAACTATCCGCAGGGGACACCGTTGACAGGAAAAAGTGCACTGGATGTCACTGATATTTTAGGGATGTGCACATTTTAAACAGGAGATGTGGCGCGGTAATTTTACTGTCCGCAGTGGACACCGTCTACCGAAAAAGTACACTGGATGTCACTGATATTTTAGGGATGCGCACACTTTAAACAGTAGATATGGCACGGATAATTTTACTGTCCGCAGGGGACACCGTCTACAGGAAAAAGTGCACTGGATGTCACTGATATTTTAGGGATGCGCACACCTTAAACAGGAGATGTGGCGCAAATAATTTAACTGTCTGCAGCAGCCTATTACACGGTATTTTGCGCAGGATGGGCTAAAAATATATATTGCTGCTGTCACAAAAAAGGACTTTTGGGTCTCTGAAAAGAGCTTTGTATAAAAATCTTGCTACTGTATTACACTCCCTACACTGTCTGTCCCTTCCTATGCATAGCTCTCTCTAACACTGAGCAATTTAGAGCAGGTTGCGCTACAAACATATATTGCTGCTGTCACACACAATAGTCGTTACAAGGACTTTTGGGTCTCTGAAACATTTTTGTACAGAAATAATATTCAATTACACTCCCTACACTGTCTGTCCCTTCCTATGCTCAGCTCTCCCTGACTTCGAATGAGCCGAACACGCGTCATCAGGTGCTATACAGCACCCGATGATGCGAATCGGCCAGCCAATTACTGTAATGCCAGTACCTAACATGGCTTTTGGCATTACAGTGAGTGCAGTACTCACCTGCATGTTTATTGGCTGCTTAGCAGCCGTGAAACGTGCGGGGAGGAGACTCGAGCATTGCGCTCGAGCACATGCGGTACTCGGCCGATTAACGTCATGTGCCGAGCACAGCGATGCTCGAGCCAAACTGGTATTCGGCCGAGCATGCTTGCTCAACACTAGTTGCTATGTGCAACTAAGCCAGTTCTACTTTACACTTGTTTGTTAAATGACCCCAATAGTGTATAAAAGTCACCATTTTGCTGTCTCCATAACTGCAGAGTAGTTTTCAAAAATTTGATTTGGCTGCTTCGTTGAACTCCGACAAGAAATTCGATTTCTTACGAATTACTTTGTAACAAATCGGATTCCATTGTATGGAGCGGGCGCAATGACTAGGAACGGAGACCATGCCGCCCCCGTCATTTAAACCCCCAGATGCTACGTTCAATGCTGATCGCAGCACCTGAGAGTTACATTTAGCCTATCAGGGGGTTAACTCAGGGGTTAAAGTAAAAAATACATACTGACCTCATCCATTTGATCACGGAGAGGCCGTTGAGGAAATCTTAAATGATGAAAATGCGCCAATTCTCGCACCCAACCAGTGTGGTGACGTTACCCTGAAGCACACGCTGATGTGTGACATCACCACATTATCCCAAGAAATTCGGATTTGCGTAGAGTCAAATTATTCCTGAAAATCGGATCGAATTCCAGAAGAATTTGACTGACTGCACAAAGCTCTGACCTCAACCCCATCCAAATCCTTTGGGATGAACTACAACAAATTGCAACATCAGTGACTGACCTCACAAATGCTCTTCTGGATGAATAGACACTAATTCAACTAAAATAGGATTTGCGATGCCAGGAACTATTTGGACAAGAAGATCTTCAGTGTGGGAGGGATACACCACACCGAGCATAAGAGGGAAGGGGGAAACAGGGTATCAGGTCTGAGAATTAGGGATTGAAGAAGGACACCTCCTAGTAAAATAGTAAAACCCTAACCAAGATCCTGACTGACTACCAGTATGAACAGACCCCAGAGGTAGGTGTGTTCATACACAGGAACACCTAGAGTCCTATCTAGCCCTATAAGACCCTGGTGCTAATGGCAGGGACAAGACTACCTGTTCCTCCAAATGGAAGGACGAACAGGAAACTCTTACAGGCCAAATACAAACAATAGGGAAAATGCAACACACAGAACCCAAACAAAATACAAAAAGGGAAAAACAATACTTAACTTCAAAGGAGCAAAGGAAGCACCTGAAACTCTGCCGAGATCCACACACCAGCAATCCAAAACTGAAACTGAAGCTAAAGCTATAAACCGCAGAGCACAATGGGAGAAGCAACTATTAATAAGGAAGGTTAAATGACCACATTAGCAACAGCTGAGGCAAGGGGTTTGGCCATACCAAAAACAACACAGACGCCTATTGATCCACAGGGAAAACCTGTCAGATCAAACCACGTGTTGCCAGTCTTACCGATCTCCTGCCACCTGTCGCGGGAATGTCTGTGACACTGGCTCATTGTTGACGTTCTAATTCATCTCAAGGATCTTCTATAGGGTTCTGGTCAGGACTTTGTACAGGGTACTCAGGTTGCTCTACAAGAAACTCCTCACATGAAGCCTGCTTTGTACACTAGGGTGCAGGAACGCTAGAACGGGAAATGGCCTTTCCCCAAAATTGTTGTCACAAAGTTGAAAGTGACAATTATCTTAAACATATTGCTGTCACATTTACATTGGTCTTCAGTAAAAGTAATGGGTACATCCCAAACTCTGAAAAACAACCCAATCCTTCCTTATCAAAAATGTACAATTGGTACTTTTGCATTCTGTTAGGGAGTGTTCTCTGTGTATCTGACCCATATCCACCCATCAGATTGCCAAACAGTCAAACGTGATTCATAATTACAGAGAACACTAGTGTTGATCGAACCCGAACTATAAAGTTCGGGTCCGTTCCGAAGTTTACGATTTTTGGTACCCGGACCCGAACCTGAACTTTGCCGAAAAAGTTTGGGTTCGAGTTCGGTGTTTGGGCATATAATAAAGCTTGTTGAAAGGCTGCAGGGCAGCCAATCAACAGGTTTTTAAGTTGTATGCCCTTAGAAGCCATCACAGCCATGCCTACTAATGGCATGGCTGTGATTGGCCAGTGCATCATGTGACCCAGCCTCTATATAAGCTGGATCACGTGTAGCACCGCCCATCAGCTCTCAAGTAGTGAAGGGACAGAAAGCAGGCAGCTGAAGTGAGGGAGAGTGTTAGTGCGATTTTCTTTGGGTGCAAAACACCATCTTTGCACCCCTGACACAGAAAGCTAATCATAAATCTGGCTGTTAATTCTGTGGGTGACCTACAGCGATTTATTTTGTGGGTGCAATGCAACATTGTACTTTTTACCCCTGACACACAAATATAATAGTTAATCCGTCTGTTAGTTCAGTGCACGTCATATACCCATTTATTGAGTGAAGTACACCTGCACTGCATACGTGACAGGGAAAATATAGTTAATCTGTCTGTTAGTTCAGTGGGTGACCTCAAAGAATGAGGAGAGCATCAAATAAGGGACATGGCCCTGGTCATGGTGCTACTGGGGTTGGTGGAGCTCCTGTTGCAGGGAGAGGACGTGATCGATCTGTGCCAGCCACACGCCAAAATGAAACACCTTCCTTAGTTGTGCGTAGGCGACAGAGCGTTCAGCGTTATTTTGTAGGCCCGAATACCGGTGTACGAATGGTGAGGCCAGAACAAGTAGAGGTAGTAGTAGATTGGGTGGCTGACAGTGCCTCCAGTTCCTTCACATTGTCTCCCACCCGGTCCCCTGCTGAAAGCGCAGAATTGGCACCTGCACCCAATGGGCATCTGTATTTTACCTCACCCCCTTGCAAATCAGCCAAGCAGTCTGAGCCCCAAGTTATGCAGCAGTCTCTTATGCTTTTTGATGGCTCTGCTGGCAGGGTTTCTGAGGGCTGTCCACATAGTCCTGCTCCAGAAGTGGAAGAGATTGAATGCACTGATGCCCAATTACTTATGTTTCAGGATGTGGACATGGGAGGACCACCACAGCACATCTCTGATGACGAAACACAGGTGCCAACTGCTACGGCTTTCTGAAGTGTGCAGGCTGGCAAGGAGGGCAGGGGTGAAGAGTGGGTGGAAGATGATGTGGAGGATGATGAGGTCCTAGACCCCACATGAAATTAAGGTCTTGTGAGTGGGGTGTGCAGTTCAGAGGAAGAGGTGGTGGTCACACAGCACCAGCCGCACAGCAAAAGAGGGAGCAGTGAGCAAAAGCAGAGTGGCCGTCCCCTAGCTAGTACGCCTGCTACTGCCCACCGCACCCAGGGACTGAGCACACCAAAGCCAGCTCCAAGGCGTTCCCTGGCGTGGCCGTTCTTCAGACAATGTGCTGACAACAAAACACGAGTGGTTTGAACGCTGTGCAACCAGAGCCTGAAGCGAGGCATAAATGTACTAAAAATAAGCACCACCTGCATGATCAAGCATCTAAATGCAAAGCACGAGCTGCAGTGGAGTAAACGCCTCAAAAACCACAAAAGATCTCAGGCTCCTTCTGGTCCCTCTTCTGCTGTAGTCTCGGCCTCTTTCTCCCCCTCTGGAGTGACAGTGGCACCTGCCACCCCACAAACAGAGGATGTGGCAGCAACGCCACCATGTCCGTCACCGTCACCAAGCATCTCCACAATGTTCCATGGAAGCATTCAACTGTCCATCTCCCAAACACTGGAGAGAAAGAGGAAGTACCCCCCTAACCACCCGCGATCCCTGGCCCTGAATGCCAGCAATTCAAAATTCCTTGCTTTTGAAATGCTGTCATTCCGCATGGTATAAAAAAAACTTATGGCGGTGCCTGTCCCACAGTACATGGTTCCCAGCTGCCACTACTTTTCCAGCGCAGCCATCCCCACCCTGCACAACCAAGTGGTGGACAAAATTAGGTGTGCATTGCGCAGCACCATCTGCTGTAAAGTCCACATAACCACCGATACGTGGACCAGTAAGCACGGGCAGGGATGTTCTAGCTCCCTAACTGCACACTGGTTAAATGCAGTGGCGGATAGCAGTTTGGCACATGTCCTTCCACCACCGAGGACTGCAGGACGTTTATCTTTGCCTCCTGTTGCCTCCTCCTCCTACTCCGCTTCCTCCTCTACCGCCGCCTCATCTGGTCAGCGTAACACCTTCACCACCAACTTCAGCAGGGGAAAACTACAGCAGGCTATTTTGAAACTCATCTTTTTGGGGGAAAAACCCACACCACGCAGGAGCTGTGGACGGGCATTGAACAATAGACCAATGAGTGGTTGGTGCCTCTGAGCCTCAAGCCCGGCCTGGTGGGGTGCGATAATGGGCGAAATCTTGTAGCAGCTCTGGGCCTAGCCGGTTTTATGCACATCCCTTGCCTGGTGCATGTGTTGAATTTGGTGGTGCAGAGGTTCCTGAAAAATTACTCCGATATGTCAGAGCTGCTGCAGAAAGTGCGGTCCGTCTGTGCGCACTTTCAGCGTTCTTACCCTGCTGCTGCTCGCCTGTCTGCGCTGCAGTGTAACTTCGGCCTTCCCACTCACCGCCTCATATGCGACATGCCCTCAAGTCGGAACTCCACCTTGCACATGCTGGAGAGACTGTGCGAGCAGCAGCAGGCGATAGTGGAGTTTCAGCTGCAGCACGCACGGGTGAGTCGCTCTGCGGAACAGCACAACTTCACCACCAAGAGTGGGCCTCCATGCGGGACGTGTGTGCCGTGTTGCGCTGTTTCGAGTACTCCACCAACATAGCCAGTGCCGATGACGCCTTTCTCAGCGTTACTATCCCACTTCTATGTCTCCTTGACAAAACCCTTTGGGCGATGATGGAAGAGGATGTGGCACAGGAGAAAGAGGAGGCGGAAGAAGGATCATTTCCACCGTTATCAGGCAAGTAATACACAAGTGGCTCGGAGGGTGGGTTCCTGCACCAACAGAGGCCAGGTACACAATTGTCCAGCCACGGCACAGTTCTGGAGGAGGAGGAGCAGGATGATGAGGAGGAGGAACCATGTTCACAGCAGGGTGGCACTCATAGCAGTTCATGGGCATCACTGGAGCATGGCTGGGGGATACAGAGGACACCTCCCACAGAGGACAGCTTGTCGTTGCCTCTGGGCAGCCTGGCACACATAAGCGACTACATGCTGCAGTGCCTGCGCAACGACTGCAGAGTTTCCCACATTTTAACCAGTGCTGATTACTGGGTGGCCATCCTGCTGGATCCTTAATTCCATCACTGAAGCATGATGGGAAGATGCGCGAGTACAAGCGCACGCTGTTAGACACGATGCTGATGGCTAGAGATGGCCTTCCGGTTCGCCCGGCGGTCGTTTCGCGGCAAACTTTGCGTGTTCGTGATTTGCCGAACATGCAAACATATGGCTATGTCCGCTGGCTCCATATTCTTTTGCATTGTGCTGAACTTTGACCCATGACACATCCATCAGGTGGTACAGGACAGCCAATTGAGACTTTTCAGCACATGGACAAACCCCCACCCTATCACAGAACCCGATCTGGCAGCCATTTTACATTCTATGTTTTGCCAGTGTAGGGAGAGGTTGCTTTGTGGAGCAGGGGCAGGCAGTTAGGGACACCAAATGCTAGCTAATAGGGCCGAAAAAGTCCTTTTAAGGACTGGTATAGGTGTGCTATAATGAGGGGTTCTGATATACTTATAATATACTTTCTGAAAAAATGTATATTATAGTGGATTTGTATTGTGCAGCAGTTGCGATACCGCAGCTATACAGAAGAGAATAGAGAAGGACCACGCCCCCCTGCGTGTAAACTGTTTTTCGGAGAGTGCCCTTACTATTCGCTGCTTTCTCCATTTGTACTTCGTCGCCCTATTGGTATTGACTCGGTATGTTCACTATCCGTTGTTTGTCTTGTCTGTCTTCCCAGCACGTATATAAGCTAGGGACTGCCGTCCAGTTGTCCCCTGTCATCAGGGCTTGTGTGGCAAGTAGCCACACAAGCCCTGATGCGTGAACGTGACAACTTCAATGGTTTTTTAATCTGGTTCTCATACACTGAGTTGTGCGTCCTACATATTGCAGGTTGCAGGGACATTCCAAATGATAGATAACAAAGGATGAGCCGCAGTCCAAGTGTGTTTTTTATTAAAAAATGTTACCCTGTGATAGATGAAGTAAAATCTGATTGTCCGGAGGAGATGTTCCTGCAGCATAAACATTTTATGTGTTCACATCGGTGATTTCCGATGGTACCCTGAGTATTTGTGGGCATGCTGAATTATTTTTATTTATTTTTATTCACTATTCTCGGTGCCAAGATATTTTTTAAAGTTATGTTCCTTCTGTATGTGATATTTGGTTTCTTTAATAATATTTTTTTCAGAATGGGATCATTCAATAGAATGTTCCAGTTTTTTGTGAAGATATTTTTTATTTCATTATGGGTAGTGTTGGTGGTAATAAAAATATATTTGAATTAATCTTCATTTTTATTTTTGTTGACTATTTTTCTATTCCCTGTTAGACAGTCTTTTTGAGTCAGAAAACAAGTTTTTTTGTATTCTGTAGGATTTTGTCTGGTTTAGTGAAATCTTCAGTGGTGGTACAATTTTTCCTTATCCGGCGGTATTGTACGCATGGGATATTCTTCAGCTATTTGTGATAATGGCTGCTTTGGAAATGTAAATAACTATTTGTGTCAACTTGTTTAAAGTGTGTTCTGGATCCAATTGTATGAAAAAAAATATATATATATTTTGTGTGGTCTTCCAAGCGGCACAATCAGTAGCAGTCCCAAACAACAGGAGTAGGTCTCTTCTTTCTTAACCAAAATAAACAGCAATTCAGGATCCGCGCTTGAACTTCATCAGTAAGGAACAGTGCACACACATCAACACTTCCACAAGACGATTTTTATCTCCATTTCAAACAATTCCAGCTCCTTGGTCTCAATATCCTCCAGCAATCACAGCTCTTTTATCCTTTAAAAGGAACACGACATAGCGCAATACCCACGGGTTATTGAAACACTATGTATTTTATTTTACTTACAAGATTGACACTTGTTCACATCACATATAAAATCTTTTTGCCCGACGCGAGTTTCGCTGTCCGCTTCTTCTGGGGCGTTCCTCTCCTCTCTAATTGACACAACTATAAAAAAAACCTCTAATCTCTGGTCACACGTGGTAAGTCTCTGTGTTACTTCCGTTAAATCGACTTCCAAATTTTACAATTTATTCTTTTTAAATAACTAAAATAACGTATCCCGATAAAAATAAACATCTGCATGTCATATAGCATACATCAACATATAAAAAATAAATTTATGATATTCCCACACAATTAAAAATAATAACACTTCATATAAAAGGCAATTATGTAGGACTACACTCATTCTCTTATGATAAAAAGATCACATTTCAATTCCCGTAGAAACTTACTATGTATATGGAAAAAGAAATAGGCACTATGATGCACGTCTGAACACCATCCTAGGAAACTGAAGGCCTACTGCAGCATAATACAGCTACAGTATTCCACCTAGTAAAGCCTCATCCACCGGACATAAGGCTAGGTCTACACGACGACATTTGTCGCGCGACATTTTGTTGCACTAATGTCGCGCGACAATTTTTAGAATGGCAGTCTATGGTGTCGCACTGCAACATGCAACATACTGCGATGCAACAGTCGCAGAAAATCCATTCGAGATGTTGCATGTTGCAGTGCGACACCATACTATAGACTGCCATTATAAAAATTGTTGCGCGACATTGGTGCAACAAAATGTTGCGCTACAAATGTTGCAGTGTAGTTGTGCCCTATCTGTCGCGAGACATATTGTAGCGCGACAAATGTCGTCGTGTAGACCTAGCCTTAGGGAACAAGTGTAGTCATACATAATTGCCTTGTATATGAAGTGGTATCATTTTTAATTGTGGGAATAGCATAAATTTTTTTATATTTTTTTATTTTGATGTATGCTATATGACATGCAGATGTCTATTTTTATTGGGATACTTTATTTTAAGTATTTGAAAAGAAAACATTTAAAAAATTGGAAGTCGATCTAATGGAAGTAACACAGAGACTTACCACGTGTGACCAGGGCAAATTGACTTTATATGTGATGTGAACAAGTGTCGATCTTGTAAGTAAAATAAAATACATAGTGTTTCAATAACCCATGGGTATTGCACTATGTCGTGTTCCTTTTAAAGGATAAAAGAGCTGTGATTGCTGGTGGATATTGAGATACTGTGTGTGAACTGTTACTTACTGATGAAGTTCAAGTGCGGACCCTGAATTGCAGTTTATTCTCGATCCAATTGTGTTGTTGTCAGACTGAAATAGTGTGACATCTAAGAAGACAATTTCATCTCTAGAAAAATTTGGACAAAAGTGAATGCCCCAGGAGTTGCTGTTCAGTTCTTCTACAAAGTCAAGGGCATCTTTTTGTGTGCCTTTCCAAATAATGAACAAATCATCTATGTAGCTTTTATAATACACTATGAACGGAGAAAAAGTCGGGGTCTGTGAAATGTGCAAGTAGTTCACAACGACCCATAAAGAGATTGGCATAACTTGGTGCCAATCTCGCGTGCCCATCGCACAGCCCCTTATCTGTTGGTATAGAGTGTCATTGAATGAAAAAATGTTGTTGCAAAGAATAAACTCAATTCTTTTGAGAATGAAATTAATCTGTTCAATGTTGAGTCTGTTGTGACTGATTAGAGTTTCTTCTACTGCTTTAAGTCCTAATTGGTGTGAGATGTTAGAATATAGAGAGGTGACGTCTAGTGTGAACTTGGAATAGCTAGCAGGGAACTCGACTGTTTGTAGTTCAGTTATTAATTGTGTGGAGTCTTTTAGGTATGTAGGTAGTTCTAAAACATATTCTTGGAGAAACAGATCTATGTAGTGAGAAAAAGGAAAAAGTCTGGTACCGTGTTAGCCAATAGAAAAATAGTTTAGTGTTCTCATAAGAGAAACAAAATAAGAGTATCAAAAAAAAGGTATCAAACCTGCAATACTCTTATTTTGTTTTTCTTAAGGAGAGCACTAAACTATGTAGTGAGATAAATTGGATGTGATGGACCCTATCTCTGATGGCTATGCCAGGTGGTTGTTGTAGGTTTTTATGTATTTTTTATAAATAGTAGAAGAACGGAGTTTGGTGATGCTTGACAGTAAGGAAATCTTTTTCTTTTTTATTGAGTATATCATGATCAAAAGCTTCTTGGAGCAGAGCTTTATATTTTTCTAGAATGGTATCAGTGGGGTCAATTAATAGAGGGCTGTAATATGTATTACCAGACAGTATTCGCATAGATTCCATTAAATAATCGTCTTTGTTTAAAAGTACGACACCGCCTCCCTTATCTGCAGAGCGAATAATCAGGTCATGATTGTCTTTCAAGGATTTTAGAGCTGATTTTTCATTTCTACTAAGATTATTGCGTATGATGTGATGTTCTTTTTCTAATTCTCAAAATTGCGTGGAAACAATATATTGGAATGTCTCTAAATGGTTTCCTCTGTGGTGGATTGGATAGAAACTAGATGGAGGTTTGACTGGTACATGTAAAAACTCTGTAGTAGTACTTTGGGAATTGCTAGTTGAGGAGTTCTCTTTGGAAGAACTATTTAAGGAGTTATCGCTCTTTTTTATTTCAAAATGTCGATTTAATGTAAGCTTTCTGATGTAGGAAATTAGATCCAAAAACAATGTGAAAGCATTAGGAGGGACGCTTGGACAGAAAGATAAGCCCCGACCTAGTAATTTTATTTCACTGTTATTTAGAAGGTGACTGGATAAATCGAATATTTTTATGTACTTATTTTGTTTTTCTTGTGACTGTTGGTTTGCAGATTCAGAATTATCATCTCTAGAGGTTTTCCTCCAATTTTTTCCTTCCCTACACCCTCTAGTTGTTTTCTTTTTGTGGCTTTGCTTGTGAGGGGGGATGGGGAGGAGCGGCATTAGAGTTGTGGTGGTATTGTTGCTGGGTAGAGGGGTGGAAGGTAGTGTCCCAGCTGTTTTGATGAATGGTTTGGTTGATATGGGGTTTGTATGAAGTATTTTCTTTGTTGTCGCTTCGTGTGGTAATGGTGGGATTTGTGTCGGAATGGCAGTGACGGCAGATGCATGACGGTAGTCTAAAAAAGCAGTTGTAGAAAGATTAGGAAGGGAATCAGAGTTCTTATTTGGTATGGCTGAAACTGAAGAGTTAGGAGAGATCTGTCTGATTTAAGAAAATTATATAATCAGTTAGGTCTATCAGTACTCCAGGTGTGTTTAGAGGTACAGCGGAAACAGGTTTGGAGATGTTAGGAGGGAGTCTCTGTTTAGATTCCTATTATTACTGAAATAACTGTTCTGCCTGGTAGGTCTTATAGAACCAGTAGTGGATAATGTGGATGTGTCAGGACAGGGTATGAGACTTCTGGCAGGTTGGCGTGCATTTTGTTGATATTTGTATTTGCTATTGGTAATGGTGCGACTATTTGGGTGGGGGAGGGTGCATAGATTTCAGATTTTTGTTGGAATGCTCCTTTATGTCGATAATGGCACGATTAGGAGTAGATAGGAGAACTGATTTGTCCATGTGGTTCTGAGATTTCTGATTAAATTTGGTTATTTGAGAATTGGATTTCTGATTTCTCTTAGGCCATTTGTGTATATGATTGTTGAGAAAATCTTCCATATCTCTGTAGACTTTTTCAGCTTTATTGGCGATTAGCTCTAGCTCAAATTTCTGTAATCTCTGAAAGATTGAGAGGTTCCGTTTCTGGAAGTCAACATAACTATTGTATTGTGTGAGCTGCTTTTTTGTTTTTTCAATATTACAAATCGCTGAAATAGCGATCTCTCTCCTTTTATGTATTCATTTATCAATAAGACCAAAAGAACATTGCATTAAATATTTGTCCTATTCTTTAGTAAAGAGATTATCATCAAGAAAGGAAGATTGGAGGGGGAACCTTAAATTAATTGTTCCTTCAAATACATCTGGAGGAACAGAACATCAATGGTATAATGAATTTCTATCTTGTGTGCATCTTCAAGCACAAGAATAAGATCAGTCATTCTTTTAAGTTCATCTGGAGGGATTGTGTCCTCCTGGTTTACTTGCATTTGAGTTGTTCCAGTCATTCCAATTGTCTGTGAAATAAGATGTCCACGGGTCTCTTGCCGGTTAGTGAGGTAATCAATGTTATGAAGAGAAGGGGATGGATGGTAAATCCGTTCTCTAGGTACGCTGCTGGTCCTCTAGAGAAAATTGGACTTGATGTCCCATGATACCACAATTGGTTCGTCCTGGAATTACAAGAGAATAGAGAAGGAATTCCCTGTATGTAAACAGTTTTTCAGAGAATGGCCCTAATTGTCAGGGATCATAACTCACCAGATCAGTATGTATTTGTGGACTGAACCTGTCAATCCAATGATGTAATTTAATTTTTTTTTATTATAAATCCTGGTGTGTGCCACTCTTCTGGGTCAGCCTGAAGAAGCAGACGGAGCGTCTGTGAAACGCGTAGCTAAACTAAGACCCGATCACTTTGCTTATGTCTAGTTTTATACTAAAATAAAGTGTGGTTTGTCCATCGGGACCTACTCTGGATGCCCGTGGCAAAAGGGATCTGCTTCGATACTGCACAAGCTATTCCACATACACTTTTCCAGTGTTGTGCATGGCATGCACATCCTGATCTGGTCTCTATTCTCTTCTAATTCCAGGATGAACCAATTGTGGTATCGTGGGACATCCAGTCCAATTTTTTCTAGAGGAACAGCAGTGTACCTAGAGAACAAATTTACCATCCATCCCCTTCTCTTCATAACATGGATTACCTCACTAACCGGCAAGAGACCCATTTACATCTTATTGCACAGACAATTGGACTGATTTGTCAACTCAAATGCAAGTAAACGAGGAGGAATCAATCCCACCAGATGAACTTAAAAGAATTACTGATCTTTCTCTTGTGTTAGAAATACATTATACCATTGACAATCTGTTCCTCCAGATGTATTTGAAGGAACAGATCATACCTAGGGGTTTAAGGTTCCCCCTCCAATTTTACTTTTCTAATGATTATCTCTTTACTAAAGAATGGGACAAATAGTTAATGCAATGTTCTTTTGGTCTTATCGATAAATTAGTTCATAAAAAGAGAGAGAACGCTATTTCAGCGATTTGTAACATTGAAAAAAATAAATAAATCAGCTCACACAATACAATAGTTATGTTGACTTCCAGAAACTGAACCTCTCCATCTTTCAGAGATTACAGAAATTTGAGCTAGAGCTAATCTCCAATAAAGCTGAAAAATTTAACAGAGATAGGGAAGATTTTCTCAATAATCATATACACAAATGGCCTAAGAGAAATCAGAAATCCAATTCTGAAATAACCAAATCTAATCAGAAATCTCAGAACCACATGGACAAACCAGTTCACCCATCTACTCCTAATCCTGCCACTATCGATATAAAGGAGCATTCCAACAAAAATCTGAAATCTATGCACCCCCCCCCAAAATAGTCGCACCATTACCAATAGCAAATGTAAACATCAACAAAATGCACGCCAACCTGCCAGCAGTCAAATGTTCTGACACATCCACATTATCCACTACTGGTTCTATAAGACCTACCATACAGAACAGTTCTTTCAATAATAATAGGAATCTGGACAAACAGAGACTCCCTCCGAACATCTCCAAACCTGTTTCCTCCGTACCGCTAAATACACCTGGAGTACTGATAGACCTAATGGATGATATCATTTTCTTAAATCAGACAGATCTCTCCTAACTCTTCAGTTTCAGCCATACCAAATCAGAACTCTGATTCCCTTCCTAATCTTTCTACAACTGCTTTTTTAGACTACCGTCATGCATCTGCCCTCACTGCCATTCCGACACAAATCCCACCATTACCACACGAAGCGACAACAAAGAAAATACTTCATACAAACCCCATATCAACCAAACCATTCATCAAAACAGCTGGGACACTACCTTCCACCCCTCTACCCAGCAACAATACCACCACAACTCTAATGCCGCTCCTCCCCATCCCCCCTCACAAGCAAAGCCACAAAAAGAAAACAACTAGAGGGTGTAGGGAAGAAAAAAATTGGAGGAAAACCTCTAGAGATGATAATTCAGAATCTGCAAACCAACAGTGACAAGAAAAACAAAATTAGTACATAAAAATATTCAATTTATCCAGTCACCTTCTAAATAACAGTGAAATAAAATTATTAGGTCGGGGCTTATCTTTCAGTCCAAGCGTCCCTCCTAATGCTTTCACATTGTTTTTGGATCTGAATTCCTACATCAGAAAGCTTACATTAAATCGACATTTTGAAATAAAAAAAGACAGATAACTCGTTAAATAGTTCTTCCAAAGAGAACTCCTCAACTAGCAATTCCCAAAGTACTACTACAGAGTTTTTACATGTACCAGTCAAACCTCCATCTAGTTTCTATCCAATCCACCACAGAGGGAACCATTTAGAGACATTCCAATATATTGTGTCCACGCAATTTTGAGAATTAGAAAAAGAACATCACATCATACGCAATAATCTTAGTAGAAATGAAAAATCAGCTCTAAAATATTTGAAAGACAATCCTGACCTGATTATTCGCTCTGCAGATAAGGGAGGCGGTGTCGTACTTTTAAACAAAGACGATTATTTAATGGAATCTATGCGAATACTGTCTGGTAATTACAGCCCTCTATTAATTGACCCCACTGATACCATTCTGGGAAAAAATAAAGCTCTGCTACAAGAAGTTTTTGATCATGATATACTCAATAAAAAAGAAAAAGATTTCCTCACCGTCAAGCACCACCAAACTCTGTTCTACTATTTACAAAAAATACATAAAAACCTACAACAACCACCTGGCATAGCCATCAGAGATAGGGTCCATCACATCTAATTTATCTCACTACATAGATCTGTTTCTCCAAGAATACGTTTTAGAACTACCTACATACCTAAAAGACTCCATACAATTAATAACTGAACTACAAACAGTCGAGTTCCCTGCTAGCTATTCCAAGTTCACACTAGAC
The DNA here is from genome assembly GCF_905171765.1 of Bufo bufo. Classification (NCBI taxonomy): domain Eukaryota; kingdom Metazoa; phylum Chordata; class Amphibia; order Anura; family Bufonidae; genus Bufo; species Bufo bufo. The sequence continues at coordinate 61,778,342 of NC_053389.1, forward strand.
GTCACCTCTATATTCTAACATCTCACACCAATTAGGACTTAAAGTAGTAGAAGAAACTCTAATCAGTCACAACAGACTCAACATTGAACAGATTCATTTCAATCTCAAAGGAATTGAGTTTATTCTTTGCAACAACATTTTTTAATTCAATGACACTCTATACCAACAGATAAGGGGCTGTGTGATGGGCACGCGAGTGGCACCAAGTTATGCCAATCTTTTTATGTGCCGTTGTGAACTACTTGCACAGTCCCCGACTTTTTCTCCGTTCATTGTGTATTATAAAAGCTACATAGATGATTTGTTCATTATTTGGAAAGGCACACAAAAAGATGCCCTTGACTTTGTAGAAGAACTGAACAGCAACTCCTGGGGCATTTACTTTAGCCCAAATTTTTCTAGAGATGAAATTGTCTTCTTAGATGTCACACTATTTAGGTCTGACAACGACACAATTGGATCCAGAACACACTAAACAAGTTGACACAAATAGTTATTTACATTTCTAAAGCACCCATTGTCACAAATGCCTGAAGAATATCCCATACGGACAATACCGCTGGATAAGGAAAAATTGTACCACAACTGAAGATTTCACTAAACAAGCCAAAATCCTACAGAAAAGATTTAAAGAGAAAAATACCCATCAAAAATGTTATCCTCAGGATACAAAAAAAACTTGTTTTCTGACTCAAAAAGGCTGTCTAACAGGGAATAGAAAGCTAGTCAACAAAAATAAAAATGAAGATCAATTCAAATACATTTGTATTACCACCTATAACACTGCCCATAATGAAATAAAAAAATATCATCACAAAAAACTGGAACATTCTATTAAATGACCCCATTCTGAAAAAAATATTATCAAAGAAACCAAATATCACATACAGAAGGAACTTAACTTAAAAAAAAATCTTGGCACCAAGAATAGTGAATAAAAAAAAAAATAAAAAAAATTCAGCATGCCCACAAATACTCAGGGTAACATCGGAAATCACCAATGTGAACATATAAAATGTTTATGCTGCAGGAACAACTCCTCCGGACAATTAAATTTTATTTCATCTATCACCGGGGAACATTTTTAAAGGGAACTTGTCATGTGGATATTTGATTATAATCTAACTAATTATATACAATCATTAACTACTAAAAAGTGCCTTAGATGTATTCACTTACTGGTGTGACAGATGGTTACCTCATAATATACACACAAAGATGCCATATGCTGCATGCTAATGAGCTGATTTGAGTCCAGCGTGATGTCAGTGAGTCCATCGTTTTTTTAATTCAGAGCTATAGCCACTTCCCTGCCCACCTGCTGCTGATTCATATGGAAAATAACTGTCAATCAGCAGCTGGTAGGCGGGAAGAGTCAGGAGCTCATGAATATTCAGGACTCATCATTATGAGCTGGAGCTTTTCAATACAAGATGTTGGCAGATTGACTGGGTCAATTAAAGAAAGTGACCCAGCATTTTGCTACTTTTTGCAAAAGCACATCTGAACTTTCCCAAAAGCATGTGGGAAAAGGTGTTATGGTCTGATAAAACCGAGGTTGAACTTTTTGGCCATAATTCCAAAAGATATGTTTGGCACAAAAACAACACTGCACATCACCAAAAGAACACCATACCCACAGCGAAGCTTTGTGGTGGCAGCATCATGCTTTGGAGCTGTTTTTCTTCAGCTGGAATTGGGGCCTTAGTTAAGCTAGAGGGAATTATGAACAATTCCAAATACCAGTCAATATTGGCACAAAACCTTCAGGCTTCTGCTAGAAAGCTGAACATGGAGAGGAACTTCATCCTTCAGCATGACAACGACCCAAAGCATACATCCAAATCAACAAAGGAATGGCTTCACCAGAAGAAGATTAAAGTTTTGGAATGGCCCAGCCAGAGCCCAGACCGGAATTAAATTGAAAATCCGTGGGGTGATCTGAAGAGGGCTGTGCACCGGAGATGCCCTCGCAAGATTTGGAGTGTTTTTACAAAGAAGAGTGGGCAAATCTTGCCAAGTCAAAATGTGCCATGCTGATAGACTCATACCCAAAAATACCGTGCTGTAATAAAATCAAAAGGTGCTTCAACAAAGTATTAGTTTAAGGGTGTGCACACTCATGCAACCATATTATTTTATTTTTATATTTTTTCTCCCCTCTACCTAAAAGATTTCAGTTTGTTTTTCAGTTGTACAGTTTATAGGTCACATTAAAGGTGGAAAAAGTTCTGAAATGATTTATCTTTGTCTCATTTTTTTATATCACAGAAACCTGACATTTTAACAGGGTTGTGTAGACTTTTTATATCCACTGTATATATATATTTATATACTATCTATTATTTATTGCTTTTATATAATATGTTTACACAATGTTTTTAATTATTTATGCTACCAAATGTATTTGTGGACTGAACCTGTCAATCCAATGATGTCATTTTCATTTTTTTTTTTTTTGCATAAATCCTGGTGTGTGCCACTCTTCTGGGTCAGCCTGAAGAAGTCGACGGAGCGTCGGTGAAACGCGTAGCTAAACTAAGACCCGATCACTTTGTTTATGTCTAGTTTTATACTAAAATAGAGTGTGGTTAAATCTTAGCGCCCTGGTAGTACTGCAATTTTTTACCTATATTTACCGCAGCTATACAGAGGGACAAACGCTAATGGAACAACTAATTGCAACCGGTGTGATATACCTGTTGCCCCCAAAAAAACTGATTATGGGGTGTGATATATCTATAATATACTTTCTAACATAGAAAGTATATAGTGCATTTATATTGTGCAGCAGTTGTGTGCAGTTCTCCTGTGATACCCCAGCTATACAGAGGGACAAACGCTATTGGAACAACTAATTGCAACGGGTGTGATATACCTGTTGCCACCCAAAAAACTGATTGAGGGGTGTGATATACCTATAATATACTTTCGAACATAGAAAGTTTATAGTGCATTTGTATTGTGTAGCAGTTGTGTGTGGTTCTGCTGCGATACCGCAGCTACATAGAGGGAAAAGTGCTATTGGAACAGCTATTTGAAACGGGTGTGATATACCTGTTTCCCCCCAAAAAACTGATTATGGGGTGTGATATACCTTCTTCCACAAAATACTGATTGATAATATATACCTGTTGCCCCAAATCAACAGGGTGGTGTGATATAACTGTTGTGTCAAAAAAAATAATTGAGGGGTTTGATATACCTGCTTCCACAAAATACTGATTGTTCGATATACCTGCTTCCACCAAATATTGATTGAGGGGTGTGATATTCCTGCTTCCACAAAATACCGATTAAGGGGTTTGATATACCTGCTTTCACTAAATATTGATTGAGGCCTGCAAAACACCTGCTTTCACAAAATATTGATTAAGGGGCTTGATATACCTGCTTTCACAAAATACTGATTGAGGGCTGCAATATACCTGCTTTCACAAAATACTGATTAAGGGGTTCGATAAACCTGTTTCGCCAAATATTGATTGAGGCCTACGATATACCTGCTTCCACAAAATACTGCTTAAGGGGTTTGATATACCTGCTTCTAGTGTTGGGCCTGAATATTCGAATTGCGAAAATTAATCGCGAATATCGTCACTTCGAGAATTCGCTAATATTTAGAATATAGTGATATATATTCGCAATTTCGAACATTCTAGATTTTTTTTTCTGCAGTAACCTCCCTTCTTGCTTGTGGGCCAATGAGAAGGCTGCAATGTCTTTGTATGAGCTTAGCAACATCCCTAGCAAGCAATAGGAAAGTCGCCTACCCCTTTAGTATATAAGAATACCACCAGCATCCAGTGTATGTAGCATTTTGCAGATCTGAGAGAGACAGCAGTGTTATTGCTGTGCTCTCTGCTTTTCTGAATACGATATACAGATGGCTCACTGTGGATAACCAAGACTGGTGCTCAGGTTGACAAGAAACACCCCTTGTTCTTAATTTTATAGTTAAAGAGTTGAACCGGCACTCAAAACATTCCGAGAATATGTGGAAACATACAAATTTATTATATGGTAAAACCGCAATGTACCTAGATACTATACATCTAATTGATAAAATATATAATTGATACAAATAAATAATTGATAAAAATTTATAATATATATTTATTTATTAAAAACATCAATTAATCACTCTAAGTGGAATTCTACTTTGGTTCTCTATAGAGACATGTTTGTATAGGTAGAAATCCCGGTGGCAGGTGCCATGTAATCAGTCTATATGCATAGGACTTCTGGTCTTTGTGTGGAGGGACACAATTTCTACGTAGTCCCAAGCTTTCAGAGTCAATAGGGTTCACCCGTTTTATAGAAAATATGATGTACACATTTGGTACTCACGATACGTTGCGCTGATCAAAAAACCTTTTTGCGTGTAGAGGTTCTTTCAGTGGCGTCCCACAGCTCCACCACGCTCCAGCAATGTTGGTTTCGTTTTGCAGCATCTTTCGGGATCTCGTCCCAATTCTCGTGAGACTTGGTCCGTCTGTAAGTTTCGTAGGTAAAGCAATATTTTGCTTCTTGACGGTGAAGTTTAGTACATGGCCATATTTTCTATAAAACAGGTGAACCCTATTGACTCAGAAAGCTTGGGACTACGTAGAAATTGTGTCCCTCCACACAAAGACCAGAAGTCCTATGCATACAGACTGATTACATGGCACCTGCCACCGGGATTTCTACCTATACAAACATGTCTCTATAGAGAACCAAAGTAGAATTCCACTTAAAATGATTAATTGATGTTTTTAATTTATGAATTTTTATCAATTATATATTTGTATCAATTATATATTTTATCAATTAGATGTATAGTACCTAGGTACATTGCAGTTTTACCATATAATAAATTTGTATGTTTCCACATATTCTCGGAATGTTTTGAGTGTCGGTTCAACTCTCTGACTCTCTGCTTTCCTATGTCAGTACATTAGATAGTTAGTAAGTTAGTTAGATTATTTATATAATACAGAAAGTTAGTGGGAGATAGTCAGTGTAGGTTAGATTGTGATATAGTGTAGCTGTCTATACCTACATGCTACATACATAGTGTTGTATGTATGTATGTATGCTATATACATACATACATAGTGCTGTGATTTCACAAGATCACAATAATACTTAGTGCACCAATCACTAATATGTAGTCAGACCTGTTAAAATGTGAAGTTGCACCTATTGCGCCAAAATATTCACATCATTAGTGCCAATTTCGCGATCGCAAATATATTTGAGCATTCTATGTATCTGCATATAAAGCTATTGCAATGTTCTGACGAGCCAACCATTTTCTCCAGCCTCAGGAAACTTCTAGCAGCTTGAAAAATGTAGCTATAGTGACTAATGCCTGTATTACGTGCCCATTACGCGAATATTACACTGACGATTTTCGCATTCAGGAATATAATAGCGAAGTCGTGAATATATGACGCATATTTGCCCATATATTCGCGAAATCGAATATTGCCCCTGCTGCTCATCACTACCTGCTTCCACAAAATATTGATTGAGGCCTGCAATATACCTGCTTCCACAAAATACTGATTAAGGGGATTGATATACCTGCTTCCACAAAATACTGATTAAGGGGATTGATATACCTGCTTCCACCAAATATTGATTAAGGGGATTGATATACCTGCTTTTACCAAATATTGATTGAGGCCTGCAATATACCTGCTTCCACAAATACTGCTCTTCTCAAGGGACTTATACACAGGGTCATGAAAATGACAGGCAAAGGAAGTGGCAAGCTGTTCCGCAGGGGTGGTAGGGTTCGGGCTGGTGCACCAGGCCGGAACCTAAGTGAGAAGTTGGAGAAGGCGTGCGATTACTTCAAAGGGCGCACCAGAGTTGGTTTAGTGGCTCATTCAGCCTTCTGCTTTTGCACCCTCCTCATCCTCTGTATCTGCAGCCTCCTCACTCTCTGCTGTGTGCACCCCCAAAGACACCACCACCATAGCCCCTCCACTCGAGTCAGAGGAAATATTTTCCCATCCATTCCCAGGCCTTACCGATACGCAGCCATTTTTGACATTGGATGAGGAAGAGGAGGTAGCAGCGGTCGCCACCCAGCGTTCTGAAGACAGTACCCAGATCAGCCCATGGAGGGTGGTCCCTGCTGTTGTAGCCTACTCCGAGATCTCAAATGTCAGTGGTGGTGAAGGTGACTTTGATGATGTGTCGATGGATGTCACGTGGGTGCCCACAAGAGAGAAGGGGAGTTCAGAGGAAGAGACGGAGCAGCAGAGAGGGAGGAGAAGGAGGAGAAGCATGCAGAGCTCGCAGGGCACAGGAGGAAAAAAGCAGACTGCAAATGTTTCTGGAGCGAGCCATCCACCATGCACGATCACATCTGGCGCTCCCAGGACGCCGGAACATGGCTCCGCAGTGTGGGATTTTTTTAACATGTCAGCTGCTGACAATAGTGTTGCCATCTGCAGCCTGTTCTGTTAAAGCATATGTCGCGGTAAGCCCAACACTCACCTAGGGACGACCGACTTAAGAAGGCACTTGGCCTCCCATCACCGAGCCCAGTTGGAGAAACGCCGTCAGAACTAGTGATGGACGAACATCTGCCGGGACGGATCGCAATCAAATGTTCGCGAACTCCAAGTTCGCGGCGGGTCCCATTCATTTTTTTTAAAAAACCTTCAGCTCATATTTACAGCCAAGAAATAATTACTAAAAGTGCACAAATAGTCCCACAACATGGACAGTGACATACCAGATGTATTATTTGAATATGCGATCTCCATTCATCATTTTTTTCAATGCGAAATATCGGCAATATAATTTTCGCGTACGCGCATGCGCAAATGCACTATACAGTACCCAAATGCACTATAAAGAAAGTATATTGGTATATAACACCCCGCTTCAATCAGTCTTTTGGGGGGCGACTGGTATATCACACCAGTAGAAATAATTTGTTCCAATAACGCTTGTCCCTCTATATACCTGCAGTATCACAGCAGAACCGCACACAACTGCCGCACAATACAAATGCACTATAATATACTTTCTAACATAGAAAGTATATTATAACATTGTACAAGAAAGGCAATCCATTAGAATATACATAAAGGTAACCTTTAATAATGTTACTATGAAGGTCCATTCACACGTCCGTAAGTGTTTTGCAGATCCGCAAAACACGGACACCGGCAATGTGCATTCCGCAATTTGAGGACCGCACATCGCCGACACTTTAATAGAAAATGCCTAATCTTGTCTGCAATTGCGCACAAGAATAGGACACGGAAGCACGGATGCGGAAGTGCGGATCCGCAAATGAAGATGTGGATCCGCAAATGCGGATGCGGACAGCACATTCCGGCCCCATTGAAAATGAATGGGTCTGCACCCGTTCCACAAAATTGCGGAACGGATGCGGACCCATTTTGCGGACGTGTAAATGGAAAAGATATCCCTCAAAATGAAAATAAATGAAATTATTAAAGTTAAGCAAAAAGCATAGATGTGGTAGGCAATAACAAGTGCTTGGCGGCACTAAATCAGGTGCTCGGCGGCGCCAAATTAAAAACCATATGTCCCACCACAATACGGGGGGTTCCAGTGCACATCCATGAATCCCGGAGGGAAAGCAAAAAACATTTATCCCTGGGCTAGATGATGATGTGGAATTGAAGGACAGGGTGGGAAAAGAACTGTCCCTGATATTGCCCTACAGGCCCTGATAGCCTAACCACATTGCCCATTCTGGCCCTGATAGCCTAACCACAGACCACCCGCCCTGATAAGAACGACCCTGTCCGGAACCTTACCCTATATAAAAATGGCCCTAGTAAGCCCATAGCCCCTAGGCACCTAACTTCCAGGTGATCACTATATAGATCTATGTGTTTTTGACTCATTATAAAAGTATATTATATAAGTATATCGCACCCCTCTGTGTATCACACCTATCGATAGCACACCTATACCAGTCCTTAAAAGGACTTTTGTGGTCCTATTAGCTAGCGTTTGGTGTCCCTAACAGCCTGTCCCTGCTCCACACAGCAACCTCTCCCTACACTGGCAAAACATTGAATGTAAAATGGCGGCCAGATCAGGTTAATTTATAAGGTAGGGGGTATGTCCATGTACTGAAACATCTGAATTGGCTGTCCTGTACCACCTGATGGATGTGTCATGGGTCAAAGTTCTTCACAATGTAAAAGAATATGACGGGCGCGAATATCTCCATATGTTCGCATGTTCGGCGAATCGCAAACATGCAAAGTTCGCCGCGAAGCGACTGCCGGGCGAACCGCAAGGCCATCTCTAGTCAGAACCCACAAAGCCACACTCCTAGCTCTCCACGCCATGACTCTTCTCCTTCTCCTCCCATTTGTCCTCCACTCCTGTGCCATCGTTGCGTTCATCTGGCAGAAGACAGGCTTCCGTGGACCAATTGTTTGAGCGTAAAAACTTGATGAGGCCGGATAACCCTCTTGCTCAACGCCTGACCACTAGCTTGTCGGAACTGCTTGACCGCCAACTACTGCCATATAAACTGGTGGACTCGGAGGCCTCTAGAAAATTTGTGGCCATTGGTGCACCGAAAATGGAAGGTCTGCGGAAGGAAATAATTCTCCCAGAAGGGCATCGCAGAGCTATATGGCCACGTTCAGTGGCAAGGGAATATATCTCTGACACACAGTGTTGGTGCCAAGATACATCTGACCACAGACTCGTGGTCTAGCAAACACGGGCAGAAAAGGTACATAACTTTTACTGCCCACTGGGTGAACCTTATGACTGCCGTCAAGCATGTAACCCATGGCTCCGGTGTGGATTTGGTGTTACCGCCACGGATTGGATGCAGGACTGCCTCTTCTTCTCCTCCTCCTACTACATCCACCGTCTCCTCCTCGGCTGACTCCTCCATTTCCACTGCTACCGCCTCTGCCGCTGCACCCCCAAAGCTCCCCAGGACCCATTATACGTGCCAGGTGAGACGTTGCCATGCTGTGCTGCGGCTGTTGTGCCTGGAAGCCAAGAGCCACACCGGTCCTGCACCGCTTTCAGCTCTGCGATCACAGGCCGGTCAGTGGCTAACCCCGCTCAATTTGACAGTTGGTAAAGTGGTGTGCGACAACGGTGCTAATCTGCTGAGTGTGCTGAAACAGGGCAAAAGGACACACGAGTCGTGCATGGCACATGTCCTGAACTTAGTCGTGCAGCGATTCATTGCCAAATACCTTGTGGTCCAGGACGTCTAGTGGCAGGCCAGGGAAATCTCTGGCCATTTTAGAAGATCTAAACATGGCCATGGCTCGCCTTGCTGACGTTCAGCGGCGACACCACCTGCCCATTAGACGTCTGATTTGTGACAGCCCGTAGCGCTGGAACACCACCTTGTATATTGAATAATGGGAGAAAAGAAGAAATGAATCGCACATCCACTGCTAATGCTATGATCTCATCCCTGCATTTCTGCAGGAAACAGCACTAAATAGCGCATGTGTACTTCCTCCATGCTACATGCTAAATGAGGCATTAGTGTACATTTTGATCAAAAGGCATAAGCCCACTCACCACGCCAAGGTTGCCTCTACCTTACACGGCCATGGCTCGCCTTGCTGACGTTCAGCGGCGACACCACCTGCCCATTAGACGTCTGATTTGTGACAGTCCGTAGCGCTGGAACTCCACCTTGTATATGCTTGATAGGCTGCTCCAGCAGAAACGTGCCATTATCGACTACCTGTACAAACTCTGCAGCAGGACAGGCTCTGGGGAGCTTGGTTTCTTTTTACCACGCCAGTGGCTGCTCATGCGTGATGCATGAAGACTTCTGCGGCCATTTGATGAGATCACCAAACTGGTCAGTCGCAGCTAGTGCGGACATGTTACCAGCATCACAGAGAGCTGGCAGAATGCAGCATTTCCAGGCCTTGCTGCAAGAGATGCTGCATTCTTCTGTTGCGGGCGATGGCAGAGGAATTTCTACCCACAGAGAAACAGGTGCAGGTACCACTCCTACTGCGCCTGCAATAAGAGGGCGGTTTGAAAATGTGTTGGTCACTTCGGATATGAGATCATTCTTGCAGCCAACCTATCGACAGCTCCCCTCCAGATCCATCCTCAGGGAACGCCTAGTCTGACAGGTGTCCGACTACATCGGGTTAACGGCCGATGTGGACGCTCTGAGAAGCGAGGAACCCCTGGACTACAGGGTGTGCAGGCTTGACCTGTGGCCAAAACTGGCACAATTTGCCATGGAACTCTTGGCTTGCCCCTCATTGAGTGTCCTGTCCGAAAGGACTATCTCACATTTCTAAAAATGAATGAGACATGGATCTCTGAGGAACTCAACACCTGTGACGACCACGTGTAATTAAATTTCCTCATGCCAGCCCACACATATCCGCCACAACCAGAACAATGAATTGTCCTTGTCTTATGTATATACAGCAGCATAAAATACCTTTTCTCTCAGGTGAATGCATAATTTTTGGGGCGTGTATCCAGTGACCACCTAATGTACCTCTAGCCACATCATCACAAGTTATTTTCTGTCAGGTGAATGCCTCATTTCTGGGGCCTCTACTGGCCTACAGTAAATGTTTTATCCAGTGACCGCCTAATGTACCTCCAGCCACATCATCATAAGTTATTTTCTGTCAGGTGAATGCCTAATTTTTGGGGCCTGTACTGGCCGACAGTAAAAATTTTTATCCAGTGGCCACTGAGGAAGGGGATACTCTAGCCCCGAAACGCGTCTGGTCTGACCCCCCAAGTTCAACTTTATGTGAGTGCACCACATCGACCCTAATCAGGAACAAGTTCGTACCGTTTTTAGAAAGAAAAGCCGGTCTGAAACTTTCTCCCGGAGAGCTGTGATACTGCAACCGCATTCAAATAAGCGGAACCACGTGCAGCAAGCCAAACGGGTAACAGGCGACCCAGATTACTTACTGCGGGATTCACCTGACCGTAACGAAAAATCCGGGAACAAAGTTCCGAGAGACGGCAGAGGTTTCTTCTATACGTGAGAAACCCTCCAATACCGGTAAGACTGTTCCTTAATATATTACCAGCATATTGTCGGATCCTTCTCTGACTGAAAGCGGGACGCCGCTAAGTCAGCTACGGAGTAAGTCACAACTTACAATCACTGCACTTCTGCCATACCAAGACTAGTCTATTAATTCTAACTGACAGTTGTTTCACCTGGACTCCCATGACTATTCCGGGGCAGTGAATTCCTATGTCAAGTTCATTATCACATTTTATTATCTGATCGCGGTTCATATTCCTACAAAGTTATTTATCAACTAATCACTGTTTGTACTGTACCCTTATTGACATCAGATTGCTGTTTTTATTATCTTGTATTTATTACATCTGTCCATTTGTGTCTGAGGTATAGCTATTGGTTACGGGCGGTACCGTTACTATCTAGTGACTAGTCTGCACGTCAACCACAAATATACAGAACTTTTTATATGAATTTTTTTATATATGAATTTTATATGAACTTCTTTATATGAAATATTGTTCAAAGTGTGTAAGCGTTATAAACTTTTTACTGTCCAATTTTTTTGCACTTATATATCTGATACTACAATTTCCGCAATTTATTTGTCTTTTTAACTTAATAAATATTGTTCACTAAATATCCATAGGTGTGCCCAGTCATTTTCTCTCCAATTTTCTCCTTTGCAACAGCGGGGTGACGCTGTAAGACTGAGAGCACCCTTCTTTGGTGTATCAACCACCCTGTGCATCCGACTAACACTATTTTAACTACTAAAAAGTACCTTAGATGTATTGACTTACTGGTGTGACAGATGGTTACCTCATAATATACACACAAAGATGCCCCATGCCGCATGCTAATGAGCTGATTGGAGTCCGGCGTGATGTCATTGAGTCCAGCGTATATTTAATTCAGAGCTATAGCCACTCCCCTGCCCACCTGCTGCTGGTTCCTATGGAAACAAACTGTCAAGTAGCAGCAGGTAGGCGGGGAGAGTCAGGAACTCATGAATATTCATGACTCATCATTATCAGCTGGAGCTTTTCAATACAAGATGTTGGCAGATTGACTGGGTCAATTAAAGAAAGTGACCCAGCATTGTGCTAAGAGAATCAGTCACTTATTTATGTTGCCCTTAGTTAGGACACCATAAAACTGGTTACAGGTTCCCTTTAAGGACCACAGGTTTATACCCCCTTAGTGACCAGGCCCTTTTTTACAAATCGGCACTTCACAACTTTAACGGTTTATTGCTCGGTCATGCAACTTGGCACCCAAATGAATTTTACCTCCTTTTCTTCTCACAAATACAGCTTTCTTTTGGGGGTATTTGATTGCTGCTGACATTTTTAGTTTTTCTGATATTAATCAAAATAGATCGCAATTTTCTAAAAAAAATTGTATTTTTAATTTTTTCTGGTAAAATTGTTCAAATATAATTATATTTCTATACAAGTTTGTGTCAGAATTTATTGTGTTACATGTCTTTGATAAAAAAAATCCAATAAGTGTATATTTATTGGTTTGCGCAAAAGTTATAGCGTTTACAAACTATGGTACAAAAATGTGAATTTCCGCATTTTGAAGCAGCTCTGACTTTCTGAGCACCTGTCATGTTTCTTGAGGTGCTAGAATGCCAGATTAGTATAAATACCCCCCAAATGACCCCATTTTAGAAAGAAGACACCCCAAAGTATTCGCGGAGGGGCATGGTGAGTTCATGTATGATTTAATTTTTTTTCACAAGTTAGCCGAGAATTACACTTTCTGAGAAAAAAAATAATAATAAAGTTTCCATTTCTGCTAACTTCTGGCAAAAAAATCTCCCACGGACTCACTATGCCCCTCAGTGAATACCTTGGGGTGTCTACTTTCCGAAATGGAGTCAATTGTAGGGTGTGTTAACTGTTCTGGCATTTTGGGAGGGGCTAAATTGTGAGCAACCCTGTAAATCCTAAAGGTACTCGTTGGACTTTCGGCCCCTTTACGCACCTAGGCTGCAAAAAAGTGTCACCCATGTGGTATCGCCATACTCAGAAGAAGTAGGGCAATGTGTTTTGAGGTGTATTTTTACATATACCCATGCTGGGTGAGAGAAATATCTCTGTAAATTGACAACTTTGTATAAACATTTTTAAAAAGTTGTCATTTATAGAAATTTTTCTCACACATAGTATGGGTATATGTAAAAATACACCCAAAAACACATTGCCCTACTTCTTCTGAGTACGGCGATACCACATGTGTGACACTTTTTTGCAGCCTAGGTGCGCAAAGGGGCCCAAATTCCAATGAGTACCTTTAGGATTTCACAGGGCATTTTTACGCATTTGGATTCCAAACTACTTCTCACGCTTTAGGGCCCCTAAAATGCCAGGGCAGTATAAATACCCCACAAGTGACCCCATTTTAGAAAGAAGACACCCCAAGGTATTCCGTAAGGGGCATGGTGAGTTCATAGAATATTTTTTTTTTTGTCACAAGTTAGCGGAAATAGATTTTTTTTTTTCTTTTTTTTTTTCTTACAAAGTCTCATATTCCACTAACTTGTGACAAAAAATAAAAATTTACATGAACTCACCATATCCCTCACGGAATACCTTGGGGTGTCTTCTTTCTAAAATAAGGGTCACTTGTGGGGTATTTATACTGCCCTTGCATTTTAGGGGCCCTAAAGCGTGAGAAGTAGTTTGGAATCCAAATGCGCAAAAATGCCCAGTGAAATCCTAAAGGTACTCATTGGAATTTGGGCCCCTTTGCGCACCTAGGCTGCAAAAAAGTGTCACACATGTGGTATCGCCGTACTCAGAAGAAGTAGGGCAATGTGTTTTGGGGTGTATTTTTACATATACCCATACTGTGTGTGAGAAATATCTCTGTAAATGACATCTTTTTCAATTTTTTTTATTCAAAGTTGTCAATTTACAGAGATATTTCTCTCACCCAGCATGGGTAAATGTAAAAATACACTCCAAAACACATTGCCCTACTTCTCCTGAGTACGGCGATACCACATGAGTGGCACTTTTTTGCAGCCAAGATGCGCAAAGGGGCCGAAAGTCCAACAAGTACCTTTTCACAGGGCATTTAAGCATTTGGATTCCCGACTTCTTCTCACACTTTAGGGCCCCTAAAATGCCAGGGCAGTATAAATACCCCACATGTGACCCCATTTTGGAAAGAAGACACCCTAAGGTATTCCGTGAGGGGCATGGCGAGTTCATAGAAGATTTTTCTTTTTGGACAAGTTAGCGGAAATTGATTATTATTATTTTTTTCTTCTCACAAAGTCTCCCTTTGCGCTAACTTGTGACAAAAAGTTCAATCTTTAATAGACTTAATATGCCACTCAGCGAATACCTTGGGGTGTCTTCTTTCCAAAATGGGGTCATTTGTGGGGTGTTTGTACTGCCCTGGCATTTGAGGGTCTCAGCAATCATTACATGTATGGCCAGCATTAGGAATTTCTGCTATTCTCCTTAGGCCTCATGCACACGACCGTTGTTTGGGTCCGCATCCGAGCCGCCGTTTTGGCAGCACTCCGTGTGCTGTCCGCATCTGTGGCTCCGTTCCGCGGCCCCGCTAAAAAAATATAACATGTCCTATTCTTGTCCGCGCTTTGCGGACAAGAATAGGCATTTATATTGCCGGCGGCCGTTCCGTTCCGCAAATTGCGGAAGTCAACACGGGCGCCTTCCGTTTTTTGCGGATCTGCGCTTTGCGGACCGCAATAAATGGCACGGTCGTGTGCATGAGGCCTTATATTGAGCATACGGGTAATGAGATATTTTTTTTCCGTTCAGCCTCTGGGCTGAAAGAAAAATTGAACAGCACAGATTTCTTTATTCGCATCGATCAATGTGGATGAAAAAATCTCTGCCAAAAAATGTGCAAAAAAAATAAAAAATGCGATCGCTAATAAAGATCCAAAAAGCTCAAAAGTGATCTTTTTATAGTACAGCAGCGATTTTACAGTGTTTTTGCAGTGATCAGAAAAAAAGAAATTCTGTCACTGCGGTGGGGCGGACTGAACGCAAGTGTGCGCACAAGATCAGGCCTGATCGGGCGAACACTGCGTTTTTTGTAGAGCCTAAGGTGACCCTAATGTACTGATATAGATCTGATTGTGATCAGTCTTGATCACTTACAGATACTATATAGTACTAGTGCTGATTAGCGACAGCGATGACGCTAATCAGTGACTGCGGTGCGGTGGGCTGGGCGCTAACTACCTAACAAGTAGCTAACTAACTGGCGGTGATAAGGGACCCTTAGGCCCCATTCACACGTCCGCAATTCTGTTCCGCATTTTGCGGAACGGAATTGCGGACCCATTTATTTCTATGGGGACAGACTTTGTCCCGCTCGGATCCGGAATTGCGGATCTACACTTCCGGGTCCGCACTTCCGTTCCGCAAAAATATAGAACATGTCCTATTCTTGTCCGCAATTGCGGACAAGAAAAGGCATTTTCTATATAGTTCTGGCAATGTGCGGATCCGCAAAATGCGGAAAGCACATTGCCGGTGTCCGTGTTTTGCGGATCCGCGGTGTCCGTGTTTTGCGGATCCGCAAAACACATACGGACGTCTAAATGGAGCCTTACAGGGGGCTGATCAATGACAGGGGGGTGATCAGGGAGTCTATATGGGGTGATCACCCCCCTGTCATTGATCACCCCCCGTAAGGCTCCATTCAGACATCCGTATGTGTTTTGCGGATCCACATCTTCATTTGCGGATCCACACTTCCGCATCCATGCTTCCGTGTCCTATTCTTGTGCGCAATTGCCGACAAGATTAGGCATTTTCTATTAAAGTGTTGGCGATGTGCGGTCCTCAAATTGCGGAAAGCACATTACCGGTGTCCGTGTTTTGCGGATCCATGGATCCGCGGATACGCAAAACACATACGGATGTCTGAATGGAGCCTTACAGGGGGGTGATCAATGACAGGGGCGTGATCAGGGAGTCTATATGGGGTAATCAGGGGTTAATAAGGGGTTAATAAGTGACAGGGGGGGAGGTGTGTAGTGTAGTGTGGTGCTTGGTGCTACTTACAGAGCTGCCTGTGTCCTCTGGTGGTCGATCCAAGCAAAAGGGACCACCAGAGGACCAGGTAGCAGGTATATCAGACGCTGTTAACAAAACAGCGTCTAATATACCTTTCTGATGTTAAAAAAATCGCATCTACAACCTGCCAGCGAATGATCAGCACTGGCAGGCTGTAATTCAACTTGTTTACTTCGCGATCCTGTAAACGCGCGCTCCTGTGAGCGCGCGTTCACAGGAAATCTCGTTTCTCACGAGATGACGCCAATAGGCGTCGCTGAGCCCTGAGAGAGCCGCCGCCCGGATGCCTATCGGCGTTACGTGTGCGGCAAGTGGTTAAGGGACCAAAAGTAATGGGACATAATAATAATAATAATCATAAATCAAACTTTCACTTTTTAATACTTGGTTGCAAAAGACTGGAATGCATAGACATCACCAGACGCTGGGTTTTATCCCTGGTGATGCTCTGCCAGGCCTCTACTGCAACTGTCTTCAGTTCCTGCTTGTTCTTGGGGCATTTTCCCTTCAGTTTTGTCTTCAACAAGTGAAATGTATGCTCAATCGGATTCAGGTCCGGTGATGGACTTGGCCATTGCATAAAATTCCACTTCTTTCCCTTAAAAAACTCTTTGGTTGCTTTTGCAGTATGCTTTGGGTCATTGTCCATCTGCACTGTGAAGCGCCGTCCAATGAGTTGGCTGAATTTGAGCAGATAATATTGCCCGAAACACTTCAGAATTCATCCTGCTGCTTTTGTCAGCAGTCACAACATCAATAAATATAAGAGAACCAGTTCCATTGGCAGCCATACATGCCCACGCCATGACACTACCACCACCATGCTTCACTGATAAGGTGGTATGCTTAGGATCATGAGCAGTTCTTTTCTTTCTCCATACTCTTCTCTTCCCATCACTCTGGTACAAGTTGATATTGCTCTCATCTGTCCATAGGATGTTGTTCCAAAACTCTGAAGACTTTTTTAGATGTCGTTTGGCAAACTCTTATCTGGCCTTTCTGTTTTTGAGGCTCACCAATGATTTACATCTTGTGGTGAACCCTCTGTATTCACTCTGGTGTGAAGTCTTCTCTTGATTGTTGACTTTGACATACATACACCTACCTCCTGGAGAGTGTTCTTGATCTGGCCAACTGTTGTGAAGGGTGTTTTCTTCACCAGGGAAAGAATTTTTCGGTCATACACCACAGTTGTTTTCCGTAGTCTTCCAGGTCTTTTGGTGTTGCTGAGCTCACCAGTGCTTTCCTTTTTTTTTAGAATGTTCCAAACAGTTGTTTTGGCCACGCCTACTGTTTTTGCTATCTCTCTGATGGGTTTGTTTTGTTTTTTCAGCCTAATGATGGCTTGCTTCACTGATAGTGACAGCTCTTTGGATCTCATCTTGAGAGTTGACAGCAACAGATTCCAAATGCAAATAGCACACTTTAAATGAACTCTTGACCTTTTATCTGCTCATTGTAATTGGGATAATGAGGGAATAACACACACCTGGCCATGGAACAGCTGAGAAGCAAATTGTCCCATTACTTTTGGTCCCTTAACAAGTGGGAGGCACATATGCAAACTGTTGTAATTCCTACACCGATTGTCACAACTAGACAGCTGAGAAGCTCTGACAGGAGTCGTTCAGATCCTCCCCCTTGAGTTTCTTTGTTTTGGTTTCTGTTTCTCACCTTGTTAGGCTATCTCAGCTGTCATGCAGTCAGACTCATTACCTCCCTTTATATTCTCCCCCATAAGGTAGTTGGGTGTGGCTGATACAACTTCCTGGAATGAGTGTGCATGCTGTCTTCAGCTCCCAGCTCCCAACTACCAGTTCTCAGTTCGTCTGCAGATAAGTGTTGTTTTAGTATTTATGATTTTCTGTTGTCTGGATTCAGGTGACCCTGACTCCCTCCGTGTCTGTGTAGGGAGCCGGTGGTCGTGTCCCCTCACTATTGTAGGGCCTTCAGGTTCAGATAGCCGAGGTACGTGGATATGCGCCCATTTACCTTTAGAGTGGTCGCATAGGCTGAGCAATAAGGGAGAGCGGCAGGTCGATTGCAGTGGTCTCCCTTTTTGTTCCTTAGTTGTGGATCCAGTGAGTCATCGTATGTTATTTGTATCATCTTGTTTCCTGTACACCATCCGTGACATTATCAGCCACCAAAACCGTCTAGCATGGATCCGGTTTCACTTTTGGCTGAACGCTTTCAGGGTCTTGCTTTGGAGGTAGCTGATCTCCGTAAGACTTTTTCTCAGTTTCAAGTGACCGGTTCAGCTTGCGTTCATGGAGTTTGTGCTGAGCCTAAGATTTCGCTCCCGGATACGTTTTCCGGGGGTAGTGAGAATTTTGTACGTTTTAGAGAGGCCTGCAAACTCCATTTTCGCCTTCTTCCCCATTCTTCCGGTGATGAAGAACGAAGGGTGGGCATCATTATATCGCTGCTCAGGGGTAATGCTCAGTCCTGGGCCTTTTCGCTGCCGGGGTGGGCACGGCCCCTCCGTTCAGTGGATGAATTCTTTTTAGCCCTGGGTCAGATATATGATGATCCGGATCGTATTGCTCTGGCTGAGTCTAGACTACGTCTGTTATGCCAGGGTAAACAATCCGCAGAGATATACTGCTCAGAATTTCGGAGATGGGCAGCAGATACGGGTTGGAATGATGCTGCACTCCGAAGTCAATTTTGTTATGGTCTTTCTGAGGGATTGAAAGATGCATTTGCCTTTCATGAAAGACCTACCTCCTTGAATTCTGCTATGTCTCAGGCTGTTCGTATTGACAGGCGTCTTAGAGAAAGAGGAGAGATCTCTCCTTCTTATCATGCTCAGTCCCGGGACAGTGCAGCGGTGTCATTCTGTGCACAGGGGTCTCAGTCGCTGTCAGCCCCTTCTGAGCAGGAGCCCATGCAGCTGGGGTTGATTGCCTCTGACAATAGAGGATTCAGCCCGCAGGAGAGGGTTTGCTTTTGTTGTGGAGGTATAAATCATCTGGCAAATGTTTGTCCCTCTAGGAGATTCAGGCAGTTTTCTGGGAGTAATAAAGAGACAAAAAGGAAGAAATCTTTTAAGAATATTCCGTCTGTTTCTATTGGCAGGGTTGAGGCGGAAATTGAAGAATTGTCTTTTGCTTGTAGTTCCCGTTTTGTCCTGCCTGCTAGGGTGGCGCTAGAGAGCAAGAGCATTTTTTGTGAGATTTTTGTGGATAGTGGAGCAGCTGTCAACCTCATTGATAACCAATTTGCAATAACTCATGGTTTCCAGGTTTGCACTTTGCGAAAAACTTTTCCTGTTTTTTCTATTGATTCAGCTCCACTTTCTCAGAAATCATTAAAGGGCATAGTTCACAATATCCGTTTAATTGTGAATGATACTCATGTTGAGGATGTGTCATGTTTCGTCCTTAGCGGTTTGCCTACTCCTCTAGTGTTGGGGCTACCCTGGCTCTCTAAACATAACCCCACCATTGATTGGCAAGCGAGGCAAATAAATGGTTGGAGTGACTTTTGCAGAGAGAATTGCCTCATAACATCTATTTCTGAGGTTTCTACTAAAACTGTACCACCTTTCCTCTCTGAATTTTTGGATGTTTTCTCTGAGAGTGGAGTTCAGGATTTGCCTCCGCACAGGGAGTATGATTGCCCTATTGATCTCATCCCAGGTGCCAAGCTGCCTAAATCTCGTTTATACAATCTTTCTCAACCTGAGAGGGTCGCGATGCGTGCTTATATCTCTGAGAGTCTGAGAAAAGGACACATACGACCCTCAAAGTCACCTGTTGCCGCTGGTTTTTTCTTTGTTAAGAAAAAAGATGGTTCTTTAAGACCTTGTCTGGATTTCAGGGAGCTGAACAGTATCACTATTCGTGATCCGTATCCGCTTCCTTTAATCCCAGATTTGTTTAACCAGGTTGTTGGGGCGAAAGTCTTTTCCAAATTAGACCTAAGAGGGGCATACAACCTGGTTAGGGTCAGAGAAGGAGACGAATGGAAGACGGCTTTCAATACCCCTGAGGGCCATTTTGAGAATTTAGTTATGCCTTTTGGTTTGATGAATGCCCCAGCCGTTTTTCAGCATTTCGTCAACAGCATTTTTTATCATTTAATGGGAAAATTTGTATTAGTGTATTTGGATGACATTTTGATTTTTTCTCCTGATTTCAAAACTCATAAGGAACACTTACGTCAGGTCTTGCTCATCCTGCGGGAGAATAAATTATACGCGAAACTGGAAAAATGTGTGTTTGCGGTTCCAGAGATCCAATTTCTGGGGTTTCTTGTCTCCGCTTCTGGTTTTCGCATGGACCCCGAGAAGGTCCGCGCTGTGCTTGAGTGGGAGCTTCCTGAGAATCAGAAGGCGCTGATGCGTTTTTTGGGCTTTGCTAATTATTACAGGAAATTTATTTTGAATTATTCCTCTGTTGTTAAACCACTCACGGATATGACCAGAAAGGGGGTAGATTTTTCTTCCTGGTCGGTAGAGGCGCGTAAGGCCTTTTCTGATATCAAGGAGAGTTTTGCTTCCGCTCCCATCCTAGTACAACCTGATGTTTCCTTACCCTTCATAGTTGAGGTTGATGCTTCTGAGGTAGGGGTGGGGGCGGTATTGTCTCAGGGTTCCTCTCCTGCCAAATGGCAACCGTGTGCCTTTTTCTCAAAGAAGCTCTCCTCCGCAGAGAGAAATTATGATGTGGGAGATAGGGAATTGTTGGCCATCAAGTTGGCTTTTGAGGAATGGCGCCATTGGCTAGAGGGAGCCAGACACCCTATTACCGTGTTTACTGACCATAAAAATCTGGCCTACTTGGAGTCAGCCAAGCGTCTGAACCCGAGACAGGCCAGATGGTCTTTGTTCTTTTCAAGGTTTAATTTTGTTGTTACGTTCCGCCCTGGGGTTAAGAATGTGAAGGCAGATGCCCTGTCACGTTGTTTCCCGGGAGGTGGGAATTTTGAAGACCCGGGTCCCATTTTAGCTGAAGGTGTGGTGGTCTCTGCTCTTTTTCCTGAATTGGAGGCAGAGGTGCAGGCAGCCCAGTCAGAAGCTCCTGATCTTTGTCCTCCTGGGAGGTTGTTTGTGCCTCTCGCTTTGAGACACAAGATTTTTAAAGAACACCATGATACGGTCCTTGCTGGGCACCCGGGGACAAGAGCCACACTGGATCTCATTGCTCGGAGATTCTGGTGGCCTGCGCTTCGTAAGTCGGTTGAGGGTTTTGTGGCAGCTTGCGAGACTTGCGCTCGTGCCAAGGTCCCTCACTCACGGCCATCAGGTCCTCTCCTTCCTTTGCCCATTCCTTCCCGTCCTTGGACACATCTGTCCATGGACTTCATAAAGGACTTGCCTCGTTCCTCGGGGAAGTCTGTGATTCTGGTGGTGGTGGACCGTTTTAGCAAAATGGTGCACTTTATCCCTTTTCCCGGTTTGCCCAATGCTAAGACGCTGGCGCAGGCATTTGTTGACCACATTGTCAAATTGCATGGGATTCCTTCTGACATAGTCTCTGATAGGGGCACGCAGTTTGTTTCCAGATTCTGGAAGGCTTTCTGTTCTCGCTTGGGGGTTCGCTTGTCATTCTCTTCTGCTTTCCATCCGCAGTCGAATGGCCAGACAGAGCGTGTCAATCAGAATTTGGAGACATATCTGCGCTGTTTTGTGGCGGAGAATCAGGAGGATTGGTGTTCATTTTTGTCCCTTGCTGAGTTTGCTTTAAATAACCGTCGTCAGGAGTCCTCTGATAAGTCACCATTTTTTGGTGCATATGGGTTTCATCCGCAGTTTGGGACTTTCTCTGGAGAGGGCTCTTCTGGTTTGCCTGATGAGGACAGATTCTCCTCGTCTTTGTCATCTATTTGGCAAAATATTCAGGATAATCTAAAGAATATGAGTGAGAGATATAAGCGTGTGGCGGATAAGAGACGTATGCCTGGTCCGGACCTGAATGTTGGTGATTTGGTGTGGCTGTCTACCAAGAATATCAAATTGAAGGTTCCCTCCTGGAAGTTGGGTCCTAGGTTTATTGGGCCTTACAAGATCCTGTCTGTCATCAATCCTGTTGCCTACCGTCTTGATCTTCCTCAGACTTGGAAGATCCATAATGTTTTCCATAAGTCCTTATTGAAACCTTATGTTCAACCTATTGTACCCTCACCTTTGCCTCCTCCTCCGATTATGGTTGATGGGAATCTTGAATTTCAGGTCTCTAGGATTGTGGATTCTCGTCTTGTCCGCGGTTCCCTCCAGTACCTCGTTCATTGGGAGGGTTATGGTCCTGAGGAGAGGATGTGGCTCCCAGTGACGGACATTAAGGCCTCTCGCCTCATCAGGGCTTTCCATAGGTCCCATCCTGAGAAGGTGGGCCCTGAGTGTCCGGAGTCCACTCCTAGAGGGAGGGGTACTGTCACAACTAGACAGCTGAGAAGCTCTGACAGGAGTCGTTCAGATCCTCCCCCTTGAGTTTCTTTGTTTTGGTTTCTGTTTCTCACCTTGTTAGGCTATCTCAGCTGTCATGCAGTCAGACTCATTACCTCCCTTTATATTCTCCCCCATAAGGTAGTTGGGTGTGGCTGATACAACTTCCTGGAATGAGTGTGCATGCTGTCTTCAGCTCCCAGCTCCCAACTACCAGTTCTCAGTTCGTCTGCAGATAAGTGTTGTTTTAGTATTTATGATTTTCTGTTGTCTGGATTCAGGTGACCCTGACTCCCTCCGTGTCTGTGTAGGGAGCCGGTGGTCGTGTCCCCTCACTATTGTAGGGCCTTCAGGTTCAGATAGCCGAGGTACGTGGATATGCGCCCATTTACCTTTAGAGTGGTCGCATAGGCTGAGCAATAAGGGAGAGCGGCAGGTCGATTGCAGTGGTCTCCCTTTTTGTTCCTTAGTTGTGGATCCAGTGAGTCATCGTATGTTATTTGTATCATCTTGTTTCCTGTACACCATCCGTGACACCGATTACCTGATTTGGATGTAAATACTCTCAAATTAAAGCTGACAGTCTGCAGTTAAAGCACATCTTGTTTGTTTCATTTCAAATCCATTATGGTGGTGTATAGAGCCCAAAATTTTAGGATTGTGTCGGTGTCCCAATATTTATGGACCTGACTTATAGTTGCATGGCAGGAAGTGATGTCAGAGAAGGGGATGTCATTTAAACAACTTTTTCTGTATGGTGCAGGGACATGTAGCCAATTTGATACTTGTTGAGGTATAATTTTATTCTGTGGATCAGCAACACAAAATTTATATACCAGTAATTCCTATTTTTTTTGCTTACAATAGAAACATATTTTTGAAAATGATTTGATTTTGTGCTGCTGCAAAGACCCATATTTTTATTTTTCCATTGATGAGCTGTGTAAGGACTTTGCAGGATGACCTGTAGTTTTCATTGGTGCCTTTTTGGAGTACATAATTCTTTTTGATCACTTTTTATTGTTTTCTTTGGGAGATGGGAGGAACAAAAAGCAATTTTTGCTTTTTTTTTTTTACCAAATGTGATAAATATTATGATCTTTTTGACTGTATAGGTAGTTACAGACAAGGTGATGTCAAGTACGTGTTTTTAATTTCTTATAATTTTTCCACAAAAATCTTTTTAAAAATGGTGATTCTTTCAAAATGCTTTATCTTTAAAAAAATGTATTTCTCAGTTAGAGATCATCAAATAGATTAATAAGAATCGATTAGTTTAATCAAGCAGAGCTCTGTATCTGTGACAGGGTGTCCCTGAAGCTGAGGATGATCTTCAAGCCGCTTGATTGACAGGGCTGCACATATCGATGGGCCTTGACAATTCCGTGCCTATGTCGCTGCTCCAAGAAGCTGCGCAACTGCTTCTGCTAGTGGAGCAGTGACTGTTTGGCACATGTGCAGAATCAATTTGTCTCATCTCTAATCCCAGTCAACATGTGATTCTCTGATCGTTCACATATTAAAACTACAATAATTCTGTATTACCGTTAATTATGTTGGCCATTGTAAAACTGCCAGGCATGGCCTAATAAACTTCCATACCTGACAACCCTGGAGACCATTTTTAGACCCTGAGCTCAAATAGCAACAAATTAAAAGCCTACAATTGGGGGCAATGAGAAAGGAAGCCCCTTCTTCTCTCTAAACACTTAGATGTCAGAGTCAGCATCGACAGCTGTATCTAAGGGGTTGAGGTGCCAGGAAAAGAATGATGTCTGATCTCAGCAGTGAAAGATAATATAGCAGGCCCTTGCAAGCGAATATGCAGGCACAGCTACTAAGCCCGCGCCATTGTTATACTGTAAAAGTATGGTGTGTACTAACTAGCTGCTTAATTAGCAAACCATTACAGCTCACTTCCTGAAAGGGTTAAAATGCATACAAATTTCTGGTGTAATACTTTAGAAAATGTAATGCTTATTAGAGATGAGCGAAGTCGATTCGGCTGCTTCACCGAAGTTTGCAAAAAAATTTGCTTTGTGACCAATTTCTTCATCACGAAGAGCTATGTGGTGGGTGCAATGATAGGAAGCTTAAATAGCGCCGCTCCCCATCATTGTGCCCCTTATATGCCGAGTTCATACATGATCGCGGCATCCGAGAGTAAAAACTGTGTAAAATTAACCGGAAAAAATAAATAAAATTAATAGAACCTTTCATGGATACATCGGTACAGGGAAGAGGAGACTGCCCTTTTCTTTCTCAATGGGCGTCTCATTCTCCTTGGCTGTAGCGCGGTCCAATCGCAGCGGAGAGCGTAACAGCCCGGGAGAAAAAAAACCTCACCTTCTCCCTACAGCTACAGCCAGGGAGAAGGAGACATCCATCGAGAAACAGGGCAGTCTCCTACTCCCTATACTGATGCTATTCATTAACATACCAGGCGGGAAAAGTGAACGGGGGGACAGCGGGCGAACGGAGCGGTGCCCAAATAAACTAGTAAGTGACATTACATCATTGCACTATGCTCAGACATAATGCCTTCATTTTCTGGCGACGGGCCGGCCACCACTATCTTGCTTGAAGATCTGAAGCAAAATCTCTAGCGGCCTGAGTTGAGGTCATCACGGCGGCCGGCGGCACCATGTACGGGATTTAGGTCGAGATCTTCAATCAAGATGGCGGTGGCCAGCCCGTCTCGAGCAAATGGAGAAATTAAGTATGATTTTTTTTTTTTACACTATTTCAGGTTAAATCAATTCGCTACCACGAAGCACTAGGAAATTCGACTTTGCGGCATTGTCATGCTAATATGTTTCATTGATATCCTAAGTCGGCAGGTGCCATGTTAGCTAATACAATTCTACATTTAGCATTTGGTATTGGGGTCCTAACTTGATGGATTTGTGTCATATTTTCACTTGCAACTTAATGCATGTACATTTGTAAAAGAAAAACAGTCAATTAAATTTTTTAGGTGAGACCTAATACACATTATATGAAAACCATGTCATTTCAATTTCGTATCCTCCCAGGATGAAGGCACGGAAGAGACCGTTTCTTCGCCTCCCTGTTTAATATTATATGGATGTCACATCTGTACTGAGATGAATCCAGTATGATAAATGTTCCAGGCTAAAGCTTTTTCAGGGTCTATTTTGAAGCAGGGAGTTCATAAGTATCAAATCATTCAGGTACCAACCTTTCCTGCCAAGTTCTAAAATTACCCATCTCTTTTTCTGCCACAATCTGCTTTAAATGAAAACTCTGCGTGATAAACTGAAATCACCATTCCACACCTGGAAAATAACTCAGCGGAGATTTTAAGTGAATTTATCAGTTTATGAGCATGAAGGGATGAAGGTCAATATGTTAAGCAAGTGTTAATTATTTATCCACTGCTTGCAAATATAAGCTTACTCATTTATTCTCTGATTTCTTTATTACATTTTTCTTCATCTATTTTTGGGCTAGAAATATTAACAAGATTGGGGGCTATATAATCCATCCGTGTGTGGTGAGCTCCCTCTAGTGGACACTGCAAGTAGCCAGAATTTTGGTATTTACAGAGGTTTTTCTGGGAATAAAAAAATGAAGACCTAACCTGAGGATAAGGCAGTAATAGCTGATGTGTGGGGGGATAACTCCTGGCACCCCTGCCGATTAGCTGTTTAAAGGGCTGCAACACTCAGACAAGCACTGTGACCTCTTTATAGTATGCTAAACACTTTGTATTATATGACACCATTGCTTGGTATTACAGCTCACAAAGGCCATGTGACCAATGGACATGATGGCCATGACCACAGAGCAGCCCTGGCGTAAGCCAATTGGTAGACGGCCTTAAAATTCCTATACCTCTAGTTTGCAGATGTAGCTTTGTTATGTAACAATGCCAGGTGACCCATTCCAGTGCTGATCAGTATTTAAGTGGCCCTCAAAAGAATAAGGATGATCTCCAGGTGCGAGCGATGCCCACTTTATTTGACTTAAAGACCTGTCACTTCTCCCATCACATCTGTTTTAGTAACTACTTGTAATCCCCATGCAATAACAATTCTATAGCATCTATTCTTGTGACTCTGTTGTGCCATTCCTCTTTTATTGCTACTAGAAATGTATGAATGAACTGCCATCAGTTTGCACTAAAGGTGCATCTGGGTGTTACTAGCTGGGGGTGTCTGTGCACAGGCTCACACTGGCAACACTGATTAGATAGTGTCAGGCTGTGCAGGGGAACACCCCAACTAGTAACACCCAGTTGGACCATTATTGCAGACTGCAGGCAATTCATTCATAAACGTCTAGTAGGAATAATAGAGGAGTAGCACAATATAGAATTATTTAAAAAGATGCTGGAGAATTGCTTGGCTGTTCATGTAACTATCATAGAAAACAACGGATCATGCAGGTTCACAGCAGCTGTAGTGCCAGAGGTTGCTGTCCCCTGCACTAGTATCTTTACTTTTTTATCTCTCTACACTCCATTCCTTTTGAGGTAGGAGTCCATTCTTAGTTTTGTCTTCTTCTTGAATATGACTAAACACTTTTTAAAATACAATTCATTAACCCCTTAAGGACAGGGACAATTTTTGCTTTTGTGTTTTTTGTTAGTTTTTTGACCTTCCAAAAGCCACGACTTTTAAAATTTTCCTTTCACATACATAGCCATATGAGGGCTTATTTTTGCAGGACAAGTTGTACTTTTAATGGAACCATTTAATTTACCATATCTTGTATTGGAAAATGGGGGAAAATATCACGACATGACATCCTTATTCTGCAGGCTGGTTAGATTACGGTGATATCAAATTTAAATAGTTTTTATTAAGATTTGCTACAAAAACTTTGAAAAAAATTATTTTGCATTGTCATATTCTGACAGCCATAACTTTTTTATATTTCCATCTACATAGCTGTGTGAGGGCAAACTGTCATTTCTATTGGTACCATAGGGGTAAGTACGTACAACTTTTTGATCACTTTTTATTAAATTTTTTGTCGGATAAGGTGAATAAAAAATAGCATCCAGTTTGGAGATTTTTGGACGTGGTGATAACTATTATGTTTACTTTTTTGTTTATTTTAAATTTTTTATATGTAAAATCGGGAAGGGGTGATTTTTTATATTTTTGCGTGATATATAAATTTTTTTCCTTAGACTTGGCTAAGCAGGTAGTTTCCAATTTCAGCTCTAGACACCTTCATAATGTCACCGCCAGTTCTGTGAGACGGTCTGGCAGACGTCCTTCTCTACCTCTTGCATGACGTTCTTTGTTTTGGTTTCACTTTGTCATCTCCTTTCCTTCTCCCAGGTGTCACCTATTTAGACTAATTGTCTCCCTCTATATTCCCTCCCATACTACCTCACTTTGCGGTTTATACTACTTCCTGGATGAAGTGTTCACTGCTGGAGGCTGCTGCTGCTGTTTGCTCAGATAAGTCTTTTCATGTATTGTGTTTCCTTGCTGGCTTGATTCTAGGTGACCCTGACTCCGTCCATATTAAGTGCAGGGAGCCAATGGTCGTGTCCACTCACTATTATAGGGTTTTCAGGTGACACACAGTCTTAGGTACGTGGGCATGCAATCGTCTACCATTAGGACCCTCACATGGGCATAGCAGTAAGGGAGAGCTCTTAGGGTTTAATAGGGCTCACCTATATGCTCATTAGTTTGGGATCAAACCAGTCGGATTTTTATTGATAAGTTCCAGCTATCTGCAACATCATCCGTCACATTATAAACTGCCGTAACTGTCTTAAGCATGGATCCGGTTTCAGCCTTGATTGACCGCATGCAAGGTCTTTCGCTGGAGGTTGCAGATCTCCGTAAAACTGTGTCTCAGTTTCAGGTGACTGATTCTGCTGGCGTTCATGGAGTTTGTTCCGAGCCTAAGATCTCGCTTCCGGATACGTTCTCCGGGGGTAGTGAGAATTTTGTTCGCTATAGAGAGGCTTGCAAACTAAATTTTCGCCTACTTCCCCATTCCTCTGGTGATGAGGAGCAGAGGGTGGGGATCATCATCTCGCTGCTCAGGGATAACGCTCAGTCTTGGGCTTTTTCGCTGCCAGTGGGGGCACAGCCCCTCCGATCGGTGGATGAATTTTTTGTAGCCTTGGGGCAGATATATGATGACCTGGATCGTATTGCTCTGGCTGAATCTAAACTGCGTCTTTTATGCCAGGGTAAACAGTCCGCAGAGATATATTGTTCTGAATTTCGGACATGGGCAGCTGATACTGGTTGGAATGATGCTGCACTCCGAAGTCAATTTTGCCATGGTCTTTCGGAAAGATTGAAATATGCATTTGCTTTTCATGAGAGACCAGCCTCGTTAGAATCTGCCATGTCTCTAGCTGTTCGTATTGACAGGCGTCTTAGAGAGAGAGAGGAGACTACTCCTTCCTGTCATATTCAGCCCAAGGACAGTGCGGCTGTCTCATTCAGTGGGCAGGGGTCTCAGTCTCCAGGGCCAGGCCGACACAGAGGCTGGGGAGGCTCCAGCCTCAGGGCGCAGCCTGGGGTGGGCGGAAAAACAAACCTCTTTTTTTTTTTTTTTTTATCACTTACTTGCTGCCGGGCGCCCTCCCCTCCCCAGCCAGTGTTCACTCTAAGCTGCGCTTGTAGATAGGAGCAGGAGGCTGCTGATTGGCCAGTATCAGCTAGCTGCCCTGCCATTGGTCCATCCTTTCACACCCCCTTCTCTCTGGAGCTGAACACAGCAGGAGGGTGTGAACTTTGAAGACAGGAAGCCTGCGTTCTCACAGTGGATCATGTGACCATGAAGGAGCATGTGACCAGTGATGTCACAGACCTCCTTCTAACAAATCCATTCTAGCATCTACCCAGCATGTATGGCAGGACTCTGCTGAGCAAAGACCATGTGCCCAGGTGAGGTGACCACAGAAGTGCCCTGGCATCTGTCTGCTGCTGGAAGCTCAATGTGGAGCTTTATGAATGTAAAAACTAATACCCAAGAGGCTAAAGAAACCCTGCTTGTCTGCTTCTGACCCTAATTTTAACACATAACGTTCATTTGATTGCAATTTACTCTAACACCTAAAGGGATTTTTTTTTAAAGCCTGCTGTTTCTCTAGAAGATGACCTTATGCTGATAGTAGTGTTAATAGAGTCTCAAAGGTCTGTAAAAATAGGGTAACTGCTTTTATAGACCCTTGAGACTCTATTAACACTACTATAAACATAAGGTCACCTAGAGAAAGAGCAAGTTTTTTTAATTATCTTTTTCCCTTAGGTGTTAAAACATAACTTATTTGATTGCTTGAACACCTAAAGGAAATCAAATTAAAAACCTGCTGTTTCTCAAGATGACCTTATGTCGATAGCAGTGGTAAAAGAGTCTGAAAGGTCTATAGAAGCAGTTACCCTATTTTTACAGACCTTTGAGGCTCTATTAACACTACTATCAACATAAGGTCATCTAGAGACACAGCAGGTTTTTAAAAAGATTTTTCCTTTAGGTGTTACAGCAATCAAATGAAAGTTATGTTTTAACACCTAAAGGAAAAACATAATTAAAAAAACATGCTGTTTCTCTAAATGACCTGATGTTGATAGTAGTGTTAATAGAGTCTCAAAGGTTTGTAAAAATATTGTACCTGCTTCTATAGACCTTTGAGACTCTATTACCATGACTTTTAGCATAAGATCATCTGGAGAAACATCAGGTTTAAAAAAAATAAATAACATTTCTTTAGGTGTTAGAGCAATCAAATGGAGGAGGAGAAATGTGACATGGGTGAGGATGGGGTTACATGATGGGCCGGAGACAATGTCTGTAGTCTGTCTGTGCCATGGACGGGGAGAAATATGACATGGAGGGCTGATGGCTGACATGGGGGTCTGATCTGAGGCATTGGGGCTGTGCTTGTGAGCTGGGGTCTGATGGCTGGTCTGACCTGAGGTGGAATGAAAAATATTGTTTCCTATTATCCTCCTTTAAAACCTAGGTGCGTCTTATGGGACGAACCTACATTTTGGCGCCCCCCCCCCCCCCCTTCCCCCAGGTGAGCTGAAGGGGTCGGGGGCGCCAAAATGTAGGTTCGTTTGTGTTGGTAAAAAACCTTGCACCGGCCCTGGGCGCAGGCAAGGGGGGGGGGGGGGGGCGCACTTGGGCAGCTCAGCCTCTGTTGGTGGTGGACCTTGTCCCAGCCCTGTCAGTCTCTCTCAATCCCATCTGAGCAGGAGGCCATGCAGCTGGGTTTGTTTGCCTCTGATAGTAGAGGATTCAGCTCTCAGAGGAGGGTTTGTTTTGTTGTGGGGGTATAAATCATTTGGCTAATGTTTGCTCCTCTAGGAGATTCATGGAGTTTTCTGAGGGTAATAAAAAATAAAAATAAAATCCCTCTAAAAACTTTCCATTTGCTACTTTTGGCAAGGTTAATGAGGAAATTGAAGGTTTTCCGTTTGCTTGTAGTTCCTGTTTTCTCCTACCTGCCAGGGTGGCGCTAGACAGCAAGAACATTGTTTGTGAGATTTTTGTAGATAGTGGAGCAGCTGTCAATCTCATTGATAATCAATTTGCAATAACGCATGGTTTCCAGGTATGCACTTTGGAAAAGGATAGTCCTGTTTTTGCTATCGATTCCGCTCCACTTTCTCAAAGATCGTTAAAGGGCATAGTTCAAAATATCCGTTTGACTGTGGGTGACGCTCATGTTGAGGATATGTCATGTTTCGTCCTAAGCGGATTACCTACTCCTCTAGTGTTGGGGCTACTCTGGTTCACTAAACCTAACCCCACCATTGATTGGCAAGCAAGGCAAATAAATGGTTGTAGTAAGTTTTGCAGAGAGAATTGCCTCACGGCGTCTCTTTCAGAGGTTTCTACCAAGACTGTACCATCTTTTCTCTCTGAATTTTCGGATGTGTTTTCCGAGAGTGGTGTCTAGGAGTTGCCCCCTCACCGGGAGTACGACTGCCCTATTAATCTCATCCCAGGCGCAAAGCTGCCAAAATCACGTTTATACAATCTCTCCCAACCTGAAAGAGTCGCTATGCGTACTTATATCTCTGAGAGCCTGAGAAAGGGACACATCCGACCCTCGAAGTCACCTGTTGCCGCTGGGTTTTTTTTTTGTTAAGAAAAAAGATGGTTCTTTAAGACCTTGGCTGGATTTCAGGAAGCTGAACCGTATCGCAATTCGTGACCCATACCCGCTTCCTCTGATCCCGGACCTGTTTAACCAGATTGTTGGGGCTAAAGTTTTTTCTAAGTTGGATTTAAGAGGGGCATACAACCTAGTCAGGGTCAGGGAAGGGGACGAATAGAAGACGGCCTTTAATCAGGGGCGGGCTGGGCCGGTGGCAGGGAGGCAATTGCCCCCCAGGCCGCCCTAAATAAACGGCCGCTTTAAAAAAAAAATATTTACATTTTTTTATTCTTCAGGGCCGCACCGCCGATCACCACAGGTGGCGCGGCCCTGGATGTAATTGCGGCCGTGCTGTGTGCTGTGGGGCAGGGGAGGGAGAGGCGTGTCCCTCCCCTGTCCCTCCCCTATCAGAGGCCGGCTCAGGCAGCGCGATGACGTCATTATCATTGCGACGCTTGAGCCGAGCAGCACACAGCAGGGACACAGGCCGGAAGAGGCTTGCATCGCTGCTGATGGAGGTAAGTATTAGTGTGTTTTTTTTTCTAATTTGCGGGGGGCTGTCACTATGGGGGGGGGGATCTGGCAATATGGGGGGCTTGCACTATAGGGGGAGCTGGCACTATAGGGGGGGCTGGCACTATGGGGGGGCTGGCACTATGGGGGGGCTGGCACTATGGGGGGGATCTGGCACTATAGGGGGGGCTTGCACTATAGGGGGGAGCTGGCACTATGGAGGGATCTGGCACTATGGGGGGGATCTGGCACTATGGGGGGGATCTGGCACTATGGCGGAGCTAGCACTATGGGGGGCACTATAGGGGGAGCTGGCACTATGGGGGAGCTGGCACTATGGGGGAGCTGGCACTATAGGGGGGCTGGCACTATGGGGGAGCGGGCACTATGGGGGGCTTGCACTATAGGGGGAGCTGGCACTATAGGGGGAGCTGGCACTATGGGGGGGCTGGCACTATGGGGGAGCTGGCACTATGGGGAGGGCCTGGCACTATGGGGGGGAGCTGGCACTATGGGGGGGCATGCACTATAGGGGGAGATGGCACTATAGGGGGGGCTAAGAAGGGGCATTTTTTTACTGGCACATTGTGGGGGAGAGGAGCACTATAGGGGCATCTGCTGGGGGCACTAAGGGGCATTTTTTTTACTGGCATATTATGGGGGACACTATGGGGAAGGGGAGAGGAGCAGTATGAGGGCATTTACTGGGGCACTATATAGGGGTATTTTATACTGGCATACATTATGGGGACATTAGCTCAACTGCGGGCACTAAGCGGGGGTATTTCATGTACTGTCATATTATAGGGAAAATTAGTACTACTAGGGGGTATTATGGGGAGCTTTACTACTACTGGGGGGCTATGAAGAACATGATTACTAGGGCACTATAGGGGCATTATTACTACTAAGTGTGCTCTGGCAGAGAATTATTTCTATTGGTGGGATTTTGGGGAGCACTGTTACTTTGGGGGCACCCTGGCATAGTATCAGCTTAGCACAAATATTTTTGGGGGACATTCTTTTTATACTATTAGTGTCTGGGCGCGGTTATTTTTTAGAGCACTGTGTGCCAATAATTGCTTATGGGGGCACTATCGCACTATCTGTGTGGTAGTAGTATTCCCAGGGGGACTGTTTCTGCAGTATAGTATTGTGGGTGGCAGGAAACTAATGTCTGTTTCTTAATCTCTGCAGAGACGGGAGATGGCAGAAAAATCATCATGGCGGTCTGGTCCGAATGGAGAAGATGAGGAAAGAGAACGTCTACATCAAAGGGGACATCACTGGATGTAAGAGGTATGTGGTGCTATGTAGGAGAGGAGATGCTCCGGCTCCTCCTCCTGCCATTTGCAGAAGGAGGATTCAGAGCTGGGTGAGGACAACGAAAGGGGGCAGCAGGCCACGGGCGGGTGGCAGATGCTGGGGAGGAACCACAAGCCTTGAGCAGGATCAGGGGAGGGTGGAGAGCGGAGGAGCTTCCTGGCTGTAGCTTGTTATATAAGCAGGCAGTGCAGCCAGGACAGACCCTCCCCTCTCCGTATGATGTGTAGACAGGCCTCAACTATAGAATGTCAGCTGTACAGTGTGTGTTGGGAGTGGCCTATTATATGTAGGAGGGGCTTTTAATAATGGGTGGGGCTAAAATGGGCCACTTGACTGGATTTGCCCTCCAGGACTAAGGCTGCCAGCCCTCCCCTGCCTTCAATACCCCTGAGGGTCATATCGAGAATTTGGTTATGCCCTTTGGTTTGATGAATGCTCCGGCTGTCTTCCAACATTTTGTGAACAGCATTTTTTATCATTTAATGGGGAAATTTGTACTGGTGTATCTAGATGACATTAAAAAATTTTCTCCTGATTTCAAGACTCATCGGGACCACCTACGTCAGGTCTTGCTGATTCTGCGGGAGAATAAATTGTACGCTAAACTGGAAAAATGTGTGTTTGCGGTGCCGGAGATTCAATTTCTTGGTTTTCTTCTCTCCGCTTCTGGTTTTCGCATGGACCCTGAGAAGGTCCGCGCTGTGCTTGATTGGGAGCTTCCTGAGAATCAGAAGGCGCTGATGCGGTTTTTGGGATTTGCCAATTATTACAGAAAGTTCATTTTGAATTATTCCTCTGTTATTAAGCCACTCACTGATATGACTAAAAAGGGGGTAGATTTTTCCTCGTGGTCGGTAGATGCGCTTAAAGCCTTTTGTAGTATCAAAGAGAGTTTTTCTTCCGCGCCCATTTTGGTACAACCTGATGTCTCTCTACTAGAGTTGAGCGAACACCTAAATGTTCGGGTTCGAGAAGTTCGGCCGAACTTCCCGGAAATGTTCGGGTTCGGGATCCGAACCCGACCCGAACTTCGTCCCGAACCCGAACCCCATTGAAGTCAATGGGGACCCGAACTTTTCGGCACTAAAGGCTGTAAAACAGCCCAGGAAAGAGCTAGAGGGCTGCAAAAGGCAGCAACATGTAGGTAAATCCCCTGCAAACAAATGTGGATAGGGAAATGAATAAAAATAAAAATAAAAAAAATAAAAAATAACCAATATCAATTGGACAGATGTCCCATAGCAGAGAATCTAGCTTCACGTCAGCAGAGAATCAGTCTCTTCATGCCATAGCAGAGAATCTGGCTTCATGTCAGCAGAGAATCAGTCTCTTCATGCCATAGCAGAGAATCTGGCTTCATGTCAGCAGAGAATCAGTCTTCATGTCATAGCAGAGAATCAGGCTTCACGTCACCCACCACTGGAACAGGCCACTGTCACACATTTAGGCTCTGGCACCCAGACAGAGGAGAGAGGTCCCGTAACAGAGAATCTGGCTTCATGTCAGCACAGAATCAGTCTTCATGTCATAGCAGAGAATCAGGCTTCACGTCACCCACCACTCGAACAGGCCACTGTCACATATTTAGGCCCAGGCACCCAGACAGAGGAGAGAGGTCCCGTAACAGAGAATCTGGCTTTATGTCAGCACAGAATCAGTCTTCATGTCATAGCAAAGAATCAGGCTTCACGTCACCCACCACTGGAACAGGCCACTGTCACATATTTAGGCCCCGGCACCCAGACAGAGGAGAGAGGTCTCGTAACAGAGAATCTGGCTTCATGTCAGCACAGAATCAGTCTTCATGTCATAGCAGAGAATCAGGCTTCACGTCACCCACCACTGGAACAGGCCACTGTCACACATTTAGGCCCTGGCACCCAGACAGAGGAGAGAGGTCCCGTAACAGAGAATCTGGCTTCATGTCAGCACAGAATCAGTCTTCATGTCATAGCAGAGAATCAGGCTTCACGTCACCCACCACTGGAAGACGCCACTGTCACACATTTAGGCCCTGGCACCCAGACAGAGGAGAGAGGTCCCGTAACAGAGAATCTGGCTTCATGTCAGCACAGAATCAGTCTTCATGTCATAGCAGAGAATCAGGCTTCACGTCACCCACAACTGGAAGACGCCACTGTCACACATTTAGGCCCTGGCACCCAGACAGAGGAGAGAGGTCCCGTAACAGAGAATCTGGCTTCATGTCAGCACAGAATCAGTCTTCATGTCATAGCAGAGAATCAGGCTTCACGTCACCCACCAATGGAACAGGCCACTGTCGCATATTTAGGCCCCGGCACCCAGACAGAGGAGAGAGGTCCCGTAACAGAGAATCTGGCTTCATGTCAGCACAGAATCAGTCTTCATGTCATAGCAGAGAATCAGGCTTCACGTCACCCACCACTGGAACAGGCCACTGTCACATATTTAGGCCCTGGCACCCAGACAGAGGAGAGAGGTCCCGTAACAGAGAATCTGGCTTCATGTCAGCACAGAATCAGTCTTCATGTTATAGCAGAGAATCAGGCTTCACGTCACCCACCACTGGAACAGGCCACTGTCACATATTTAGGCCCCGGCACCCAGACAGAGGAGAGGTTCATTCAACTTTGGGTTGCCCCGCAATATAATGGTAAAATGAAAATAAAAATAGGATTGAATGAGGAAGTGCCCTGGAGTAGAATAATATATTGTTAAGGGGAGGTAGTTAATGTCTAATCTGCACAAGGGATGGACAGGTCCTGTGGGATCCATGCCTGGTTCATTTTTATGAACGTCAGCTTGTCCACATTGGCTATAGACAGGCGGCTGCGTTTGTCTGTAATGACGCCCCCTGCCGTGCTGAATACACGTTCAGACAAAACGCTGGCCGCCGGGCAGGCCAGCACCTCCAAGGCATAAAAGGCTAGCTCTGGCCACGTGGACAATTTGGAGACCCAGAAGTTGAATGGGGCCGAACCATCAGTCAGTACGTGGAGGGGTGTGCACAGGTACTGTTCCACCATGTTAGTGAAATGTTGCCTCCTGCTAACACATTCGTATCAGGTGGTGGTGCAGTTAGCTGTGGCGTGGTGACAAAACTTTTCCACATATCTGCCATGCTAACCCTGCCCTCAGAGGAGCTGGCCGTGACACAGCTGCTTTGGCGACCTCTTGCTCCTCCTCTGCCTTCGCCTTGGGCTTCCACTGGTTCTTCTGTGACATTTGGGAATGCTCTCAGTAGCGCGTCTACCAACGTGCGCTTGTACTCGCGCATCTTCCTATCACGCTCCAGTGTAGGAAGTAAGGTGGGCACATTGTCTTTGTACCGGGGATCCAGCAGGGTGGCAACCCAGTAGTCCGCACACGTTAAAATGTGGGCAACTCTGCTGTCGTTGCGCAGGCACTGCAGCATGTAGTTGCTCATGTGTGCCAGGCTGCCCAGAGGTAAGGACATGCTGTCCTCTGTGGGAGGCGTATCGTCATCGTCCTGTGTTTCCCCCCAGCCACGCACCAGTGATGGGCCCGAGCTGCTTTGGGTGCCACCCCGCTGTGAACATGCTTCATCCTCATCCTCCTCCACCTCCTCCTCGTCCTCCTCGTCTTCCAGTAGTGGGCCCTGTCTGGCCACATTTGTACCTGGCCTCTGGTGTTGCAAAAAACCTCCCTCTGAGTCACTTCGAAGAGACTGGCCTGAAAGTGCTAAAAATGACCCCTCTTCCTCCTGGACCACCTCCACTTCCATCATCGCCCTAAGTGTTTTCTCAAGGAGACATAGAAGTGGAATTGTAACGCTGATAACGGCGTCATCGCCACTGGCCATGTTGGTGGAGTACTCGAAACAGCGCAACAGGGCACACAGGTCTCGCATGGAGGCCCAGTCATTGGTGGTGAAGTGGTGCTGTTCCGCAGTGCGACTGACCCGTACGTGCTGCAGCTGAAACTCCACTATGGCCTGCTGCTGCTCGCACAGTCTGTCCAGCATGTGCAAGGTGGAGTTCCACCTGATGGGCACGTCGCATATGAGGCGGTGACCGGGAAGGCCGAAGTTACGCTGTAGCGCAGACAGGCGAGCAGCGGCAGGGTGTGAACGCCGGAAGAGCGAACAGACGGCCCACACTTTATGCAGCAGCTCTGACATGTCGGAGTAGTTGCGAATGAACTTCTGCACCACCAAATTCAGCACATGCGCCAGGCAAGGGATGTGCGTCAAACCGGCTAGTCCCAGAGCTGCAACGAGATTTCGCCCATTATCGCACACCACCAGGCCGGGCTTGAGGCTCACCGGCAGCAACCACTCGTCGGTCTGTTGTTCTATACCCCTCCACAACTCCTGTGCGGTGTGGGGCCTGTCCCCAAAACATATGAGTTTCAGAACGGCCTGCTGACGTTTACCCCGGGCTGTGCTGAAGTTGGTGGTGAAGGTGTGTGGCTGACTGGATGAGCAGGTGGAAGAAAAGGAGGAGGAAGCTGAGTAGGAGGAGGAGGAGACAGGAGGCAAAGAATGTTGCCCTGCGATCCTTGGCGGCGGAAGGACGTGCGCCAAACAGCTCTCCGCCTGGGGCCCTGCCGCCACTACATTTACCCAGTGTGCAGTTAGGGAGATATAGCGTCCCTGGCCGTGCTTACTGGTCCACGTATCTGTGGTTAGGTGGACCTTGCCACAGATGGCGTTGCGCAGTGCACACTTGATTTTATCGGACACTTGTTTGTGCAGGGAAGGCAAGGCTCTCTTGGAGAAGTAGTGGCGGCTGGGAACAACATACTGTGGGACAGCAAGCGACATGACCTTATTGAAGCTGTCTGTGTCTACCAGCCTAAATGACAGCATTTCATAGGCCAGTAGTTTAGAAATGCTGGCATTCAGGGCCAGGGATCGAGGGTGGCTAGGTGGGAATTTACGCTTTCTCTCAAATGTTTGTGAGATGGAGAGC
Source organism: Bufo bufo (assembly GCF_905171765.1). Taxonomy (NCBI): domain Eukaryota; kingdom Metazoa; phylum Chordata; class Amphibia; order Anura; family Bufonidae; genus Bufo; species Bufo bufo. Next base: position 61,816,674 of record NC_053389.1, read on the forward strand.
TGAACGCTGCCGTGTGACATGGTTGAGATGCTTGGTGACGCAGGTGGTGGTGTGGATGGTACATCCCATATTTGCTGGGCGGCAGGTGCCAACGTTCCTCCAGAGGTGGAGGAAGAGGCCGAGGCTGCAGCAGCAGAAGAGGCCGAGGCGGCAGCAGCAGAAGAGGTAGCAGGTGTTTACTCCACTGCAGTTCATGCTTTGCATGCAGGTGCCTGGTCATGCAGGTTGTGCTAAGGTTCAGAACGTTAATGCCTCGCTTCAGGCTCTGATGGCACAGCGTGCAAACCACTCGGGTCTTGTCGTCAGCACATTGTTTGAAGAAGTGCCATGCCAGGGAACTCCTTGAAGCTGCCTTTGGGGTGCTCGGTCCCAGATGGCGGCGGTCAGTAGCAGGCGGAGTCTCTTGGCGGCGGGTGTTCTGATTTTGCCCACTGCTCCCTCTTTTGCTACGCTGTTGGCTCGGTCTCACCACTGCCTCTTCCTCCGAACTCTGAAAGTCAGTGGCACGACCTTCATTCCATGTGGGGTCTAGGACTTCATCGTCCCTTGCATCGTCTTCCACCCAGTCTTGATCCCTGACCTCCTGTTCAGTCTACACACTGCAGAAAGACGCAGCAGTTGGCACCTGTGTTTCGTCATCATCAGAGACGTGCTGAGGTGGTATTCCCATGTCCTCATCATCAGGAAACATAAGTGGTTGTGCGTTAGTGCATTCTATCTCTTCCACCCCTGGGGAAGGGCTAGGTGGATGCCCTTGGGAAACCCTGGCAGCAGAGTCTTCAAACAGCATAAGAGACTGCTGCATAACTTGAGGCTCAGACAGTTTCCCTGATATGCATGGGGGTGATGTGACAGACTGATGGGCTTGGTTTTCATGCGCCATCTGTGCGCTTTCTGCAGAAGACTGGGTAGGAGATAATGTGAACGTGCTGAATGCACTGTCGGCCACCCAATTGACTAATGCCTGTACCTGCTCAGGCCTTACCATCCTTAGAACGGCATTGGGCCCCACCAAATATGGCTGTAAATTCTGGCGGCTACTGGGACCTGAGGTAGTTGGTACACTAGGACGTGTGGCTGTGGCAGAATGGCCACGTCCTCTCCCAGCACCAGAGGGTCCACTAACACCACCATGACCATGTTCACGTTCGCATCCGCGTCCCTTACTAGATGTTTTCCTCATTGTTCCCGTTCACCACAATTTTGAAAATGGCAAATTTGGGAATAGTTTTTCAACCCAGAACAAAAACTGTGCTTTTACGGTATCTACAAATAATTTGACCAGCTAAAACAGTACTGATTTGGAGGAATATAAATGTCAGGGCTATTTTTTAGGCGCTGTGTGACAGGTATACCTTTAATCACAGAATTAGACTTGTATCTGCACTGTAGCGTGTGTGTTAAGTTTTTCAGAATGACAATATCAGCACCTTGAATCTAATATAGCCTTTTTGGGATAGATTTAAAGTAGGCCTGATATAGCAGAAACTACTAATTTTGAAAATGGCAAATTTGGGAATAGTTTTTCAACCCAGAACAAAAACTGTGCTTTTACGGTCACTACAAATAACTTGACCAGCTAAAACAGTACTGATTTGGAGGAATATAAATGTCAGGGCTATTTTTTAGGCGCTGGGTGACAGGCTTAACTTGCCCCTGATGTAGTATATGGCCAAAAAATAACCACACTATTGATGGTTAAATGCACTTCGGTGACACAGGCTCAGCCTGCACCTGATGTAGTATATGGCCAAAAAATAACCACACTGTTGATGGTTAAATGCACTTGGGTGACACAGGCTCAGCCTGCACCTGATGTAGGATATAGCAAAAAATAACCACACTATTGATGGATTAAATGCAATTGGTGATAGCTTGTGCTGGCGCACCACAAGCCACAAAATGGCCGCCGATCATCCCAGAAAAAAGTGATATAAAAATGCTCTGGGCAGCCTAAAAAAAGTGAACAATTCAATATTAGCACTTCAATGATCCACAGCTGGAGATCGATCACTGAATTAAGTCTTTTGGAGGAGTTAATCTGCCTAATCTCGCCCTATCGTCGCAGCAGCAACCTCTCCCTATGCTTGAATCAGCAGAGTGACGTGCAGCGCTACGTGACCCAAGCTTATATAGAGGCTGGGTCACATGCTGCACTGGCCAATCACAGCCATGCCAATAGTAAGCAAGGCTGTGATGGCCTCTTGGGGCAAATAGTATGACGCTTGTTGATTGGCTGCTTTGCAGCCTTTCAAAAAGCGCCAAGAAAGCGCCGAACACCGAACCCGAACCCAGACTTTTACGAAAATGTTCGGGTTCGGGTCCGTGTCACGGACACCCCAAAATTCGGTACGAACCCGAACTATACAGTTCGGGTTCGCTCAACCCTACTCTCTACCTTTTATTGTTGAGGTGGACGCTTCTGAGGTGGGTGCGGTCTTATCTCAGGGTCCCTCTCCTGCCAAATGGCGACCGTGTGCCTTTTTCTCTAGGAAACTCTCCTCTGCAGAGAGAAATTACGATGTGGGAGATAGGGAGTTGTTGGCCATCAAGTTAGCTTTTGAGGAATGGTGCCATTGGTTAGAGGGAGCCAGACACCCTATTACCGTGTTTACCGACCATAAAAATCTGGCCTACTTGGAATCGGCCAAGAGTCTGAACCCGAGACAGGCCAGATGGTCTTTGTTCTTTTCTAGGTTTAATTTTGTTGTCACGTTCCGCCCTGGGGTTAAAAATGTGAAGGGGGATGCCCTGTCACGTTATTTTCCGGGAGGGGGGAACTTTGAAGACCCGGGTCCCATTTTGGCTGAAGGGGTGGTCGTCTCTGCTCTTTATCCTGATTTGGAGGCAGAGGTTCAGGCAGCCCAGGCAGAGGCTCCTGATCTTTGTCCTCCTGGGAGGTTGTTTGTGCCTCTCGCTTTACGACACAAGGTTTTTAAGGAGCACCATGATACTGTCCTTGCTGGGCACCCGGGGAGTAGAGCCACATTGCTCAGAGATTTTGGTGGCCAGCTCTTCGTAAGACGGTTGAGGGTTTTGTGGCAACCTGCGCTCGTGCCAAGGTCCCTCATTCATGGCCATCGGGTTCTCTCCTCCCGTTACCCATTCCTTCCCGTCCTTGGACCCATATGTCCATGGACTTCATTACGGACCTGCCTCGTTCCTCGGGGAAGACTGTGATTCTGGTGGTAGTGGACCGTTTTAGCAAAATGGTGCATTTCATTCCCTTTCCTGGGTTACCCTATGCTAAGACGTTGGTGCAAACGTTTGTTGATCACATTGTTAAATTGCATGGCATTCCTTCAGACATCGTTTCTGATAGGGGCACGCAATTTGTTTCCAGATTCTGGAAGGCCTTCTGTTCTCGCTTGGGGATTCGGTTGTCGTTCTCTTCTGCTTTTCACCAGCAGTCGAATGGTCAGACCGAACGCGTCAATCAGAATCTGGAGACATATCTGCGCTGGTTTGTGGTGGAGAATCAGGAGGATTGGTATTCTTTTTTGTCCTTTGCTGAGTTTGCTTTAAATAACCATCGCCAGGAGTCCTCTGATAAGTCACCATTTGTTGGTGCATATGGGTTTCATCCGCAGTTTGGGACATTCTCTGGAGAGGGGTCTTCTGGTTTACCTGATGAGGAGAGATTTTCCTCGTCTTTGTCATTACTTTTTCAAAAGATTCAGGGTAATCTGAAGAGGATGAGTGAGAGATATAAGCGTGTGGCGGATAAGAGACGTGTGCTTGGTCCGGACTTGAATGTGGGTGATCTGGTGTGGTTGTCTACAAAGAATATCAAACTGAAGGTTCCCTCCTGGGAGTTGGGTCCTAAGTTTATTGGGCCTTACAAGATGTTGTCCGTCATCAATCCCGTTGCCTTCCGTCTTGATTTTCATCAGACTTGGAAGATCCATAATGTTTTTCACAGGTCCCTATTAAAACCCACTGTACCCTCCTCTTTGCCTCCTCCTCCGATTGTTGTTGATGGTAATCTTGAATTTCAGGTATCTCGGATTGTGGATTCTCGCATTATCCGTGGTTCTCTCCAGTACCTCGTTCATTGGGAGGGTTATGGTCCTGAGGAGAGGATGTGGGTCCCAGTGGCGGACATTACTGCTACTCGTCTCATCAGGGCTTTCCATAGGTCTCATCCTGAGAAGGTGGGCTCTGAGTGTCCGGAGTCCCCCCGTAGAGGGAGGGGTACTGTCACCGCCAGTTCTGTGAGAAGGTCTGGCAGACATCCTTCTCTACCTCTTGCATGACGTTCTTTGTTTTGGTTTCACTTTGTCATCTCCTTTCCTTCTCCCAGGTGTCACCTATTTAGACTAATCGTCTCCCTTTATATTCCCTCCCATACTGCCTCACTTTGCGTTTTATACTACTTCCTGGATGAAGTGTTCACTGCTGGAGGCTGCTGCTGCTAATTGCTTAGATAAGTCTTTTCATGTATTGTGTTTCCTTGCTGGCTTGATTCTAGGTAACCCTGACTCCGTCCGTATTAAGTGCAGGGAGCCGGTGGTCGTGTCCCCTCACTATTATAGGGTTTTCAGGTGTCACACAGTCTTAGGTACTTGGGCATGCAATCATCTACCATTGAGACCCTTGCATGGGCATAGCAGTCAGGGAGAGCTCTTAGGGTTTTATAGGGCTCACCTATATGCTCCTTAGTTTGGGATCAAGGCAGTCGGACATTTATTCATAAGTTCCAGCTATCTGCAACATCATCCGTGACACATAAGGTTCCAGGCTTTCTTATCAACTGACCCTAGCTTTTGCCATGCTGGGTTCCGATAGCAGTAGAAAGGGAAAGCCCTCCTTCTAACCTCACAGATAACCCTATCAGTATTGACAGAGGCAATTAAGATGTAAAATTGACCAGGATCGGCATCATTAGGATTATGTGGCTCTATGAAGAAGAAGATTCATGTTTGATAAAGAGGAGAAGACAGTGGTGCATTCATGGCACGCCGCTCAGCCTAAAACATTTTGTAATACTGGAAAATTGTGGATAGCTCACCACCCTCCACTATATGGTAATGGTGCTCTAGTCGAAAACTGATCACCCAATCAGTCAAGAGAAATAGTAGATAAAATGGAGAAACGACTGGCACTCACTAAGTGGGTCACATCAAACAGCATTTATTGGCCGCCAGCTCAGCAATGGAGTATAAGCAGCAAAGTGAATACAACATAAAATTAAAACAACACGGTCTCCGGAGTGACCTTAAAATACCCCTAAAAAAGATAAAATATAAAGTACAGCACTGGTAATAGATCCTATATGTAGAAAGAGGATCCTCTGAATATAACGCAGTTTGGTGGGTGAGAAATCTTATCCCCTAAATGTATTCTCAATAATCTACTTGGCAACAATGTTCCTTTGCAAAAAGGCAATGTACAGTGGGATGCGAAAGTTTGGGCAACCTTGTTAATCTTCATGATTTTCCTGTATAAATCGTTGGTTGTTACGTTAAAAAATGTCAGTTAAATATATCATATAGGAGACACACACAGTGATATTTGAGAAGTGAAATGAAGTTTATTGGATTTACAGAAAGTGTGCTATAATTGTTTAAACAAAATTAGGCAGGTGCATAAATTTGGGCACCACAAAAAAGAAATGAAATCAATATTTAGTAGATCCTCCTTTTGCAGAAATTACAGCCTCTAAACGCTTCCTGTAGGTTTCCATGAGAGTCTGGATTCTGGTTGAAGGTGGCCACTGAGGAAGGGGAGTGAAGTCC